>NC_056726.1:254115424-254329849 GCF_019279795.1 Protopterus annectens
TCATGACACCAAGTCTGATGTTTACACAGGATACATATCCCATGAGGGATGTCCAAAAATTGAACAGACCAATAAACTTCAATATTTTTGGATTTACAAAAATGTGATAGGGTTATACATGCAAGGGATACATATCTTGCAATCCTGAGACTGCCTAGGGTGAGACTGCCTACTAGATATGAGTAGTGGTCACTATGTGCAGATATGGCTGTGCCAAGCTAGCAGCCCGAGTATGGCTGGATTTGGCGGACATTCAGGAATGGGGGGGTTGTGTGCTGTAGAGGGGATGCTGGGTATTCAATTATGCATCCAGGTGTGTTGTGATTGGATGGCTCAGTTCAGGCCAGACCGTTATGTGGGTATGTGCCGGTGACGTTTCTGTACATGTGTATCGCACATTTTAATATTCATATGTTTGTGGGATTGTGTTCTGCAGTATGGCCTGTCAGGTTGTATTGCGGATGTGTATGTTTGTTCTTTGTGTTTCTTTCTGCTTCACCCACTGCTCCCTCATGCACCTCTAGTTCACCTATTGTGCATCCAACACAGTCTCCCCTTGGCGAATTATTACATTATCTGTTCCACCCACCCCCATATTCCACACACTCCATCCACCCCTTCTCTGGTTGATGGCCCATGGCACGGTCAAGGGAACACATTGCATACACTAGATATCTCTGGTACCTGTATGGTTGTGAGGAATATCCTAGCATTTTTCACCTTCCAAATGCAGTACATCATGCACATAGGTACACGCAAATACTTATCTTTCATGACATGGTAGGTAGACCAGGGTAATACCTGTTCATCTTTGGCCCATCCTGACAAGGACGCCTTGGACCGCAAATGGGCAGATTTTGAGCGAATGCTCTGACCATTGGTAGGGTTGCCACTTTTTCATATGGCCAGGATGGGATATATTCGGGACACACATCAGATTTTACAGGCCAACACATACCCATGGTCAGTACAACGGATAGTACTTTTGTTTTATGCCTAAATGTAAGCTTATTGCTGTAGCAGTTTAGCTGCTTCTTCTGTTTTGTTTACTTGCTTATTCTGTTTCTTGTAACATGTAGGTGTTTTACATATGGAAATAAGTATTGTATTTGACTATTACATAAGATTTGGGACATAATTATGTTCTACAATCGCAGGACATTTTACATTTATAATGGTTTTGGTATGGACACAACTGCCCAGAGGGGGACTGTCCCTCACAATGTGGGACAGGTGGTAACCCTGACCATTGGGCTAGGTTTAGCTATTGGCGGCATGCTAACATGATGCGTTTCGCTTCCACTTGGTATAACTATCGACACTACAATGGAATACAGGCACGGGGTTTTAAATGTCATTTGTTCGAGGGATGGGGACTCAATATTCAGCTACATGCATTTGTGTTTGCTTCTCATTTTTGTGTTCGCAAAACTGTCTTGCATGCTTTGCATATGTTTCAGTATCCACAGACACTGACAGTTGTGATTACTATTAGAGTCAGGCTGTACTAATCAGCAATTTAGGTTGCACGTAAGCAGCTGACATGTCCATGCCTGCGTGTGGCGCTTGGACACACCCCCTGCACTCGTGCACATTTCCTATGCACGTGGATGTGGTGGCAGCGAGCCTTCATTAATATGCATATGGTGCTACTGCGCCATCTCTACGCCACACAGTCGGCGCAAGCCTAATGCCGTCCTTGCGCCGAGCTTCATGAATCCCGGGGCTGGAGATAGGAAGGGGAAGGAAGTGTAAGGAATTATAACCTGTTTATAAATGTTAATTTATGGTTTATCAGATTAAAATAAGTAGAAGATTGTTGTTTGGTATTTAAATAGCAAATACTAAGGACATTATTTTATATAAGGTTGGTTCCATTTGTTATGTAAATGTTGTTTTAGGTTGGACATGATTGTTTTTTGTGTGTGTGTGTTTAGTAAAAAGCTTCACAACCCTTCTGGATAGATTCTAAGATAATGCTTGCTCACTAAAAGTTATTTTGAGTTGAAATTGTTCCCTCAAATGACCAAACAGTTTCCATTGTCCTAGTGAATCTTTCAACTGCTGTGAACTGTACAATAAGAAGGGGGTCTTTGCTGGGCCTGGGGCTTCCAGAGTGTATTTATTTATTTATTTATTTTCAGTTTGTTTGCAAGGATAGTCCAATTGGGCCACAAGGAGCCTGTTTTCAATGGAGTCCTGGGATGAAAAGCTCCAGAAAAATACAAATACATAGTACACATTGCACATTTATATTACAGATAATCTCATAGGAATACAAAGTAAATATAATGAGAAAAGGTTAACAATGATAGAATGCATCACTATAGTTTGTAAAACAGCAATAAAAAACACCTTTTTTACACAAAAGTAGCAGCATAGGGTAATTGTTAAGTAGTTGGTCAAATAGTTCAGTAGAGCTGTGGAATTATAGGAGGCAGTGATGGTGTATTTAGTTCTAGGAGAGTAGGAAGTCATATTAGAAGGATTAGGTAGGATGGGATCAGGAGCACTTCCATTGTGGTTAGGTGTGAGTGCAGCAAGGTTTTAAATGAGGAGAGACTGCTGGTGATGCAGATAGGAGATGGTAGACAGTATGCATATGTTTCAACTTTTACTGATCCTCTGTATTGCTCCAACTCTAGCAGTGAGTTTTCCTGCTACATTACTGCATTCAGAAATCAAAGATAGTATGATATTCAGTAAAGCTGATTATGTCTCTTCACCTTGTTTTTTTAATCAAAGCCATATAGTCATTGGCAGATACAAGGTCATGTTGGAGCTGGTATCTTAATTCCAATTGGACCAGATAAGGATAGGGTAGAACTCGATAGATCCAGCTAGAATTAATGGCACCCTTTAGAAAAGCACAGGCTCTAAACCTTGAGACACATACAAAAGATTTTCTTTCAGTTAAAGTCACCATTTACCCTTTCAAATGACTATCTGAGGAGCAGGCTTCTGCCTGTGGCTTATTCTCTGCTTTGAGACTGCCAACATTAAAATTTTCCCACCAACCTCCAGAGAAAAGTGGCTTTAAACCCTGCTGCTATCCGATCCTAAGGCCATTATGGAACCATGCTCATTTGAGATATGACTTCTCCCTGTACCCTACTTTTGATACTTTGATTGAACTGTTTAGCATTGCTGTCTTAGTACTATTGTTCCTCTGGCTTGGCTCCTGACTGGGGTGCTTTTTTCATGGAGATGGCATATCTCATCTGTCACTACTTTCCTCAAAGAATAAAAATACATGTCATTATGAAAAATGGTGAGCATGTAAAATGCCCTAGAAATACATACAGTACCTGAGTATGTGCATGTGTTCTATAATAAACTGGCATCCCATCCAAGACAACTTGCTCCAGTGCTTGCTTCGATAGGCTGTAAGTCCTTTGCAGTCCTGAATAGGGTAAAACAGGTACTATAACAAGAAACAATAAGATTCAAATGAATCACATTTTCATCAAAACACTACTTCTAATCACCTTTTCTTAGAGAACTTATGGACTTCTGACCTCACTAAGAAAAGACACTATATAGAAAATGTAAAAACATATCTAAGCTTGTCTAGCCCACTCTTTATGAAAATGTTTGGGAATATTGTTCAATAGATCTAGAGTAAATCTGAGTCAATAAGCAATGTAGATATTAGCACTGGTTCCCTGAGAGCTTCAATGCCCCTGAATAGTGTTTTTTCAGAAGTGTCAAAGTAAGTACTTTTATAGCAGTAAACCACAAGAAAGGCCTCCTTCCTAGTCTGAGCAACAGCTGGTGGATGTGCAGTCATTGGGCCAACAATACCAGATCCATCAGATTTATCAGACATTTGAGTACCGCTAATTTTTTTTTTTTAAGAGGCAAACACATTGCTGCAATTATTGTTATGGCTATAGATAGATATATATATATGTATATTTATATCTATATATATATATATATATATATATATATATATATATATATATATATATATATATATATATATACATACATACATATATGTATATGGGTCTACTTTGAATTTTTGAAAACCCACTTACCCAAAAATGAAAAGGATGAGATGACTTTGCTGAACACTTAATTTCCCGAACTCTTGGATCACCACAATTTTACTTTGGGAAACTAACCACTTGACCACCAACACATAAAAAACAAACTGAAGTAAATCAAACCCACCTAAGCGGGGGGGACTTTGCCTACTACACCCCCCCATGTGCACACACACCCTAACTAAATATTCCAACTCCGAGATCGCAACTATAGTAGAGAAAAGGGCAAAGTTCACTGTGGTGGACAAGTGGTTACTTTCCCAGAGTAAAACTCTGGTGATCAAAGAGTTCGGGAAATTAAGTGTCCAGTTAAGTCATCCCAGTGATTACAAGTTCGATGAAGTGGGTTTTCGATAATTACAGGTATAACCACATATATATATATATATATATGTATATATATATATATATATATATATATATATATATATATATATATATATATATATATATATATATATATATATATATATATATATATATATATATATATATATATATATATATATATATATATATATATATATATATATATAGAGAGAGAGAGAGAGAGAGAGATAGATGTATATCTATATCTATATCTATGTCTATATCTGTATATATATATATATATATATATATATATATATATATATACATATACATAGAGAGAGAGAGAGAGAGAGAGATACATCTAGACTCACAATCTTAAAATATGGAAAAGAAAGAATGTTAGTATCTTATGTCTAATCTTGCCCTTAGCCAAGAAGAGCATAAAAAATGAACCGCAGGATTTACTAATCTTCCGTGTAAGATTAGATTAGTCTTACATGGAAGCGCCAGTCTAAGAGTATGACAGCAGCTCACAATGCATATAAATGAGGGCACACTGCTTCAACTCTAAAGCTTACATGGAGTGTGGGCGAGTGTAGGGGGTGTGTCGGACTGCCGAGCAGTCCAAAAATCCATGCCCCTGCAATGAAGAAATGCCGCAATTTCAAGTTACATAAGCAAGTCTGCTCATATTTGCACAATGTAACAATACACTCCCCCATATGTTAAACAAGTGACAAAATTAAGAATAGAAAGATTTTTTATTTTTTTTTCATCCTATATAACTGCCCGTATTTGTGCATGTTTGCGCGGGTTTGTCCTTTGCTTAGCTATAGTTTGCAGTTTAGACACCAGAAGAGGATAATAAGAAAAATACATGCAAATTAAGCAAAATAGCAATAGCGTGGTGGTTAGAACCTTTGCACAAAGAGGAGGCAATCCCGGTTCAAGTCCCACTACTGCACGTTCCATTTTCTGTTGGAAATCTGTATTAAAAAATATTTCCTGACATTTTTTATGTATAAGTTTTGTAAAAAGCATTGAAAAGTTAAATGTAGTAGTGAACGAATTATATATATATGAAGGTGAAATGGTTATGCATTCTGAGGCATGAGTACCCTATTTTAAGCAATATTAAGTACTGCTAAGCACATTTTACCAGTATTGAGCATATTTAAATCCAATTGCTCGTACCTGTGCACCGAGCTAACCAGCGCAACATTGGGCAACATCGAGCAACATCTAGCAACATCGAGCAACGTTGAGCAACGTTGGGCAAAATCGGGCAAAGTTGAGCAAAGTCGGTTAAACACGGCCACACCTCCTTTACTGTACCTTAACCCGTCAGGTCTGCCCAGTATGAAAATAAAAAGCAGTGACAGGGCTCGAACTCAGGATACTGTACACTATAGTCATAGTACTTAACCACTAAGCCATGACAGGATTTTAATAGCATGCACTTTCAACAGACACATATCTATCAAAGGAATTTTAAACATTGCCAACATCAGCTAAGCAGGCATGTCTACAGCTGAGTTTTTCCAAAAGTGGCCAATCACAAATAAGTGAGGGAAATGAGGCATATTTAAGCTCCACAGGTGTGAATACTTACTATAACTGGTTGTAGCTTCCTTCTGCAGTCAGCATGGCCAGTGTTGGAGAAGGCACTCGATTTAGAGTGCAACGCTGGGGCATTGAGGAATCCAAAGTAATGGTTTGGCTCCTTGTCCACAATCATGAGGAAAGACTCCTGCGGGGGGAGTACCAGGGTACCCAATATAAAATGGAGGCCTGGAATAGTCTTGCCCATGATCTCACCAGTGCCACTGGTGTTCCTCGGACTGGTGAGCAGGTCAGGCACCATTATTCTGACCTGAAGCAACGTAGGGAGGATCAACTGGACCAGTGGATCCAGGAATCCCGTGTGATGCCTAATGCCCCAGTACTAGCCATTGTATTAAGTAGTTAAGGATTGCTATACTTGTCTATACTATGGATAGGTAAGTCTCAATATCACTGCATTTACTTCACAGCTGCAGGTGTTCGGGCAATGAACCAGCAAGCCCATGAATATAGGCTGCAAAGGCTGCATCATCAGGAAGGTTAGTAATTATACTGCATGTACTGTTATATAAAATAAATGAGACAGCCTTCAAAAAGTGTTTTAACCCAATAAATAAAGGTGTAGTAATCCATTAATAAATGTATAATTCCTGGAGTGCGTCTGTGTCATTTTCTTCGATTTGTTGTTGTACTGTTGCATTCTACAAATAGTAGTGTTGTATTAAGCAGTGTCAACCCACACTTGGGTAGGCCCATATAACGTGGATGAAGGGAGTGCCAGTAGCTTTTATGCATATTTACAGCCCTCAACTGTTGGATCATGCCCAGCATGTACAGGTTAATCTGGCACATGAGTAGCTTGGTATTGTGTTCCCCAGAAATGTCAGTGTGCTGCCAGAAATGTAGGGAGCTGTTAACATATAACTGATACTTTCACCTGAACATATCTAGATAATTATATGAAAGTAGAGCTGCCAGTGTACCAGCTTAGCAGTAGTGTGTGTGAGCAACTCTCAAAATATGTTGCAGTAACATCAGCATCTTGGACAGTTTGTATGTCAGATACAGCTCATGTATATAATGATCTAGCAAAATCCATTTGCACAATATAAGGACATTGGGTAGTGTAATAATACATGTAAGGGACATATAACTGCAGTTAATAGGAATGTAGTGAAAACTAGAAGGATATATACATTGTTAATTGAGCTATCTTTTTCCACCCTACTGTATGTGCATAAAAATGCAATGCCACACCTCAATCGGTATGTCTAATTTCAAAACATTTGTTGGGACATATGTCCTATTGGTTTATAAATATTTGCATTTATTTCTATGCATGTGCCCTGTTAAAATACCACAATATTGGTGGCCTGTTGCCATCAATTCAACCTGCATGCTGTTGTAATGTCCACTATTGTTCTATATATGCATGTGTTATGCTTGCTTTTCAACTGTTGAAAATCTGGTGTGTTGGGTTAATGGGAATACTTCTGCATGCTGTTATAACTAATTGGGAATGCTGTTGACTGTTACTAACCCATATCTTTATTAAACTCTCCAAAACATAGTTCATATGGGAAGGTCGGTCCCAGCGGACCCACCTGTCCCACCTCAGCTGGCCATGGCTCCTGGCACCAGCAGATCTGGTGCCCAGCCCGGGACCTCCTCCTCTGTTGGCCCTGTGCCACCTTCAGGTGGAAGTGCTGCAGGGGATGGGGCTCTGCCTCCCATGCAAGCGTGGGTGGAGGAGGGCCACCTATTACTCTTTGAACAGTCCGGGCCGTGGTGCGTAGAGAGATTGAACGTTCTGTTGCAGAACCTCTACGCCAGCTTGAGGCCCGAGTGGCGCAACTCCTGGGTCAGCCTGCCCCTCCTACATAGCTCCCAGCACAGCCACCCTCTGGGTCATGAAGGTGCAGTGGTGACTGCCCAAGGGTGGGGACCTCAGTCCCACTATTTCCATCTGGGGGCTCATGGGCTTGCGATTTCCAAACATCCCTCCGCGTCAAAGGTGTTCACCCACCACATGTGTCATATACCACCCCTGTATGCATCTTGTTTGTCTTGTCTGTTTACCTCCCCAACCTACCTCCCCAAATATACCTACTTCACCTAACCTACATTCCACTCTCACCTGAAAAAAAAAGGGCAATCTGCTCCCAAAAAATTACGCCCCATACGTAGCTGCCCATTTTGCACACATGTCCACTGGACACATGAAATGTTATTTTAATTGGCATTACAACATACTTTGTTGTCCTCACCCCTCTCTCAGGGGTTGAAGGTTTCATATCTACCTCCAAATGTATTGCATATGCACAGCTGTTGCTGTTGAAGAAATGGGCAGCTATGGACCTTCCCTACACCTGTCCTGCACATCCCGAGCTATTTTCCATACTGTCTTTCCCTCTTTGTGACCCTTTTTCACCACTTTCCTATCTCCCCATTTTTTTTTCTTTCAAAGAAATGAGCTGGGGGTTAGTGGGAATAAGCACTATTAAGCAGTAGTTAGTGGGTTTGCACTTGTTTGCGCTTAGCTAAGCAATGGGCAGCAATGCGCAAACCCGTGCAAACCCACTTACAACTGCTTAAAAGTGCCTTAGGCACTCTGTATGTGAGGCCCCTTGTTCTGCTCAGGAGCAAAATAAAACACCTCTGTAACTCTCGAACCCTGGACCTTGCACACACTACACAACATGAAGTACCACTAAGCCACAGTAACTATACATTAAGTTGGTGCTTAAATAAATATATCATGCACCAGAATGAGTGAATGTAAAGGAAACATAGGAACACCATACCACACAACTTGTTCTGTGGATGCTGACCAACAGTTATTGTGGGATTACATTACATGACTGTGATAAGAGAAGCAGCCATTCTAGCAGGAAATAATATTACACCATCACTTTACAACTCCACACAGTATCACAGCAGGACAAACACTGGCATATCTGTTTAGGGCAGAGGCCATACCTCCCAACTGTCCCTAATTTTCAAGGATGTCCCTGATTTTGAAACAAATATTAGCTCTGTTCCTCTGAATCCCTCCTAAAACTACTGACTTTGGCCAGAAAGGTGGTGAATTACACTTAATGAATAATGATAATAATTAAGAGTTAGACACTTCTTTTACTTCAGAAAAGGTGTATTAATTCATATGCTCTGATTCTCTCAATGTCTCAACTTAATGGCACTAATATTTTAAAGGTGTCCCAGACTGTCCCTGACTTTTTCTTTACTTTTCCCTGAGTCTGTTCAAATATGTACCTGAGTGGTTGAGAGGTCTGGCAGAGGCAGAAACACAGAGGCATATCAGCCTTTTTGCTGTTACACACTGTGCAAATAGCTTTGGAAGGAGTTTTGGAAGCATACCCTTATGTAGGAATACAACACTGAAATACAAATGGATGTAGCCATGTACTGGTAGCAATCAACTGTAAGAATGCCATTTTTCTATTGCTGAAAAGACCTGTGTGGTGCACAGACAAAAAATAACAGGCTATTCTCTGGCTATCATGTGGATAGGTCCACAGTTGGGAGTTACGCAGACAGACTACTTGCCTTGATAAACTAACATGTACACAGCAACCCTGTAAGTTCAGCAAGATAAAATCCACACAATAGTACTTACGCACTCTGTACTTCTGCAACCCTACCCAAATGTAGAATATACCTGTGTGTGCAGGGTCTACCAAGGATGTAGGTAAGCATACTTATAGTACTGAAATGTGTCCAGTTTTTCTGAGCAGCTTATACTAATGTCAACACTAAAAAAGCACAAACTGTTTAGAACTGAGTAAAGGAATATTCACAGTATAGTAGTTCACAAACAATTCTTGTGCCAAAGGAATGCATCTCAATAACTAGCTTTGTATGGCAGTTAATTGCAACAGTTGAAAAGAAAGTACATCTTTCCATGTATCTTGGGGTAGCATTTTGAGGGGTGAGTACATTTCTACACTGACAAGTGGGTATTGTAAGCAGCAACATTAGGTCTGAGTACAAAATGTAAATTGCTGGCTACACCCCTGGCTTTTGATATAAGAACTATGCCAACCTTCTGTCTTAAACAATGATGTCCACAGCAAACAAGGATGATCTCCATCTTGGAAAGCTGAAAGGGCCACACCTACATGAGTCAGCAATTTATAGTACTGGGTTGCTATGACAGTGATTACTGCAATTACTACACAACAGGCTGCATGCAGTTAGCAAATGGTGGCCACTAATTGGTGCAGAGGCCATCACATGCTCATGTGCAAATTCCTACAAAAGCAGGCTTCAATCTCTGCCAACAAACTCAATCACTCTATTGCAGAGACTGACAGAGAGAGAGACAGAGAGAAAAAGAGACAGAGAAAAGGAAAAAGAAATATTACCAAATCATACAAAGGAAAGGTATGTGACACATATGTATTTACTGGCATGTAGTAGATGTTATTGAAGAATAGTCTACATAATATGAACCATTCATATGTGGCAGCAGTTATTTATGCACAGATGTTCTGCTTAACTACTGCTATGGACAATACTGTGTGTACCTGTGGGTAGTGGGACATATCTGTGAAATGTGTAGCTCAGCATTAAATGTCAAAGATCTGATGAATGTTATCTGTGTTCTGTACAGTAGTGTGGCCAATGGCTGTTGGGGGGATTAGCGCTGACATTATATAAACATGGGTGTGACAGAACAACACATGCATGATAGTCATATTAAAGTGTATCTTAGCATTGGCAACTGCTGTAGCAGTCTAGTATGCTTATCTAGCATCTGTAGCCATATATACCCCCCTAATGTTAGTGTGTGTTCATATTTGACACCTGTTTGTGTTGCAGCAAGGCCCAACAGTTCAACTGTGAGGTCCAGGGACTTACAACAGTGTGGACCTTGTGTGTGTATGCCACACATACGGAGAAATATATATGTGTCATACATATTCACATCTGTATATGTGCATAGAACAGGGGACATATTGCAACTGTTTGTTAAGGTGGAGATATATATGTTGGTGAAGGTTAGTATGCGTATATTTGTATGTAGGTTTTAGTGTGTGACAAACAAGACAGCATACAGTGCTGGTATATGACATGTGGTGGTTAAACACTGTGGGTGGTGTGTTCAATTTGCAGTGTTGAAGCCAGTAAGGCCTGCTACCGCTACCCGGGCTGTGAACACCTTCAATGCATTTATCCCAAGACTGTGTGATTTTATTACATTACTGTACACCTTACATCCTTTCTATAATTGATATTCTCACTATGAAAGGTGAAATGTATATGTGCCTACATATATATGTATATGTAGACCAATGGATGTGTATATGTATATATACACACACACATATATATATATATATATATATATTTATATATATATAGAGTTATATATATTCATACACACCTACATCTACTTGTTGCAATAGATTCTCTGTACTGTTGACTGATTGTGATGGTCAATATGTTTGTGAATACGTCAAAGATATGTATCTGTGGGATAGCTTAGTGGGAAACTGTTTATGTCATGGTATTATCGGTCCTTGCTTTGGTACTAGCAAAAGCTGTGCATTCTGTTGCTAGGCAGAACAAGTGCTATTGCATACAGTATGATTAAGTCCCTTGGTTTTAACTAGGGTGTGTCACTGGAGGCTAAAGCACTACATCTATGATTATTGATTCAGTCCAAAAATAGAAGAATGGTGGCGACGCAGGTATACCAGTAATCAATTTATTATCAGCTTAAAACATAGACTTCCTTCAGATTAGCGCTTTCACTCATAGAGCTTCTTCAGATCATAAATGGCAGGACTTGTCAAATACATAATATATACTCTAACATTTAACTAATTAACCTATCACAATCAGTTCACAATCAAGTCTTAAAGTAGCCATACATCTGACTATGAAGGACATATATATAATACAGTTATAATACAAAATTCCTAAAAGTAAATGTTATACATTATATAAAAACAATATATATAACAGCTATGTATAATAAATATCTCACTACATATATTTAACTAATAAGTTGTCTTAAAACTTCATGTAAATATTAAAATCTATATGTATACACACTTCATATAGTGCTATAGTGACAAGTATGTTCCTGTACTAAGTCCCTATGCTTAATTCTGGCAGATCACATCCTATTTTATATTCCTACGTTTCCTAAGTTTAGGTTTTATTGAGGCTCTCTCATTAAGTCCAGAGTCTCTGTCTGCTCTCAGTCTAATTATCCAGTTACTTTCCTGACACTCTGTGTGATTCCTAACGTCACTTCCACGTATACTAGGTGTGATGACTTCTAAAACTTTAAATAGGAATGTATGTGTTTCCCCTCGCTGGATAACCTGCTTGGCTAGGGCATTATGCGGAGACCTCTTTTTCATATGATATATATGTTCACGTATCCTTTCTTTGAAGGTACGATTTGTTTTTCCTACATAGAAGGAGGAACAAACCTTCAAAGAAAGGATACGTGAACATATATATCATATGAAAAAGAGGTCTCCGCATAATGCCCTAGCCAAGCATGTTATCCAGTGAGGGGAAATGCATACATTCCTATTTAAAGTTTTAGAAGTCATCACACCTAGTATATGTGGAGGTGACGTTAGGAATCACACAGAGTGTCAGGAAAGTAACTGGATAATTAGACTGAGAGCAGACAGAGACTCTGGACTTAATGAGAGAGCCTCAATAAAACCTAAACTTAGGAAACGTAGGAATATAAAATAGGATGTGATCTGCCAGAATTAAGCATAGGGACTTAGTACAGGAACATATTTATCACTATAGCACTATATGAAGTGTATATACATATAGATTTTAATATTTCCATGAAGTTTTAAGACAACTTATTAGTTAAATATATGTAGTGAGATATTTATTATAGATAGCTCTTATATATATTGTTTTTATATAACGTATAACATTTACTTTTAGGAATTTTGTATTATAACTGTATTATATATATGTCCTTCATAGTCAGATGTATGGCTACTTTAAGACTTGATTGTGAACTGATTGTGATAGGTTAATTAGTTAAATGTTAGAGTATATATTATGTATTTGACAAGTCCTGCCATTTATGATCTGAAGAAGATCTATGAGTGAAAGCACTAATCTGAAGGAAGTCTATGTTTTAAGCTGATAATAAATTGATTACTGGTATACCTGCGTCACCACCATTCTTCTATTTTTGGACTGAATTTGATTTTTTATATTCTGGAGTTGGGGCGTTTACCTGGTGTTTGGACAACAGTTCTGGTTTTATCTATGATTATTGATTGGTACCGATGTTGAATGCAAATCATGTGTGCACTGTAGTACTACTTGAAGCTCTGGGCCTGTACAGCAAAGTATGGTGTATGTCCACATTGCTTGCATCCACTGTTTTGTGTGGTCCCTGTATTCATCACAGATTACATTTCTCAAGATTAAGGCTGTGTAAGTACTGACACACCGTACTGTATAGTACACGCTGAAAGCTTATCTGGGTTGTCATACCTTTGTGTCCTGTAATTATGTCTGATGTGTGTGTGGGTATGTCTGTAACACGTCCTTTGACATATGTGTGGTAAAACATATATTTGCGTATCTATCAACATTCATAGTGTACTACAGCAGTATGCGACCTATATTCCCAATTGTGCACATATTTTGGCCACGGGTTTGCCATTAACAAGTTGTGTGGTATAATAGTAATACATTTACTGGGCCTTACACTGATTGTGATGGATGATATATTTCTTTACACATCAGCTTGATGTATATCTGCTGTGGCTAGGTGGTGCATCGTGTTGCATACAGAGTACCAGGTACTCTTGTATAGTCTTTTATAGTGATTTTATTTTGTTGCTGTGCAGAACATGGTTCATTAGAGAGAGAGTGAGAAAGACACTGTCAAGAAGTTGTGGGGTGAGCAGTAATAAGTGGCAGTTACAGTGTTTCACTCAAGGTTAGCTTATAGGTTGCTATATATGGCAATTCAGTGATATCTGTACTGTATAATGTTAAATGTGCCATATGACTTGCTCAGACATATTTTTGTATGTATGTCTTCCAGGGATCATGGCCCATCTCAGGAACCCCAGTTACAGTAGTGCTGAAGATGATATCATTACTAGCAGTATGATTCAGCACTACCGTCTCATGTTCTCATGAACCAGCCAGGACCAGCAGGAGTGTACTACAATGTGGCAAGATGTTGTCCACAGGTTAAATGAGGTAGGCCTGCATAACCGGACATATCAGCAGGTATGCCACCACTGCAGTGATCTTCTCAGACATGTCCGTCAGCATGCCGCTGATGTGCATAGACAACAGCTTGCAACAGGAGGTGGTGTTAATATCCATCCCCCCCTCACCAGAGTGGAGGAGCTGCTCCTGAGCCTGGTGGCACCTGCCCAACAACAACAGCAGCAGACATACACCATGATGGAGGTTGGAGCCACCCAGCAAGCACACATGGAGCATGCTGGTAACATTGCATATCTGTAGACTACTGTTATCTGTATTGGTAGATCATGCATATGTGAGATGTGGAGTGTGTTGTTCAAAGACGTGGAGCCTGTTGTTGTGCAATACTGATCATTTGGAACATAATCTGTAGCCCTGTGAATGTAAACTGTTGTTGTACTGTAAGATTGCAAACACACAGTAGCAATGCCACAGTTGTGGCCACTGAAGAACTGTTTAATCTCTTTGTAGGTCCCTCTGGGGTGACATCAAGGCAGCAGGCAGATGCTGGTGAGTGTGTTCTACATTTATTATTGTAAATAAAAAGTGCATGTCATAGTTAAGGTGTAGGCCATGTACACATGTAACACACCTACCCATAATGCATGCTGTGCATGTTTGATGTAAGAGCACACACATCTCACTAATGTGATTAGCTCCCTCAACACACATGCAATACCGAGACCATCTCAAACAAATGTGTCTAGACTGTAGTGACCATTGGATAGGCACAGTTGATGATCAACATGCACATAACATACACATCTATGTCATACACAGAGCATTTTAACATGCTACACATAAAGGATTCCCAAACCCTCTGTAAAGACACACTCCAGTATCCAAAATCTCATCCACACATTACACATAATATACCTGAGGGGTAGAGGCCTATCATGGGGCATTTAAACCCTCTGCAACACACTACACATTCATGTCAGGGAATGCTCCTTATTGGCCTCCTTACCAACTCACATAACAACTGGTTGTGAAATGGTGAATTTAGCCAAGGTAGTACAGTTCTGGCACAGCATGATTAGTGCTGGTTTGGGAAACATTTGTAGCCTTGAGTGACCACATGATGCTTCATTATGATGGCCTATGGTACTAAACCCCATCCAGTTATTGTAGCCACAGTACTACACATAGCTTTCATTGGTAAACACCTTAATGTTGCGTGTGTGCACACATATGCACCTCTAAACAGTATGCATACCAATCACCATTTGCACAACTGACACATATAGGTCTTGTGATGCTATTGAGTGGCTAGGTCATATGGCACACATTGGGTATGTGTAGTGTTTAAATATGCAGTTGTGTTTTAGCATGCCATGTCATGAGACTGGCATGTCCACAATATGATCTACACTCACTATAAGTACCGTACATTGGGTATGTGGCTGAATGGTATTCCATTGATTATCCATGCACCACTGATGATGTTGTGTAAATACTCATCACGCATGTGCTAAAAATGTGTCCACAATTATTTGCTAAAGACACAGAGGCTGTAATCAGCATTGGATTCCTATCTGACACATAGATACACATCCAGCAATGGTATGTACACCTGTGAGTTATGGTACACAGTACATTACAGGGTTATGAATACCTGCACAGCAATGTTGTGTCCATGTATGCATTGTGTTCCAGGGGGAGGACCATCACCTAATAACAAAACACATGCATCAAAGCCATGTATACTGTTAATAACAAGGACTGACTACACTTGCACTGCATGCTGTTGAGCAACACATGTCCTGCATGCTGACATGTGTGATATGACTGTTTTGCTTGTGATACTGTACCCCACCATCACTTGCTATTCTGTATGTTCTCTGATTGCTGGTGTTGTGTGTGTCAGCTTTAGGGAGGAGTGTATTTTTGTGTGTATGCATGTGAGCATGTGTGCATGTGTGAATGTGTGCATGTGTGCATGTGTGCATGTACGCATGTGGTCTGAAGTCATGTTCAGGTCTTAAAGTTTGTTTCCTGTTTTCCTCTCACAGTTGCTGAGGTGGGGCTGGTTCAGTACAGCAGGGGACCTGATGTCACTGAGACAGTGATGATGAGGATAGGTGTGTTGAGGCACAGGCAGGTTTGTCAGGGTATGTTGTTAGGCCACCAATTGACAGTACACAAGTTTCCACCCCATCCATGCACACAGTCATACTGCCTGTATATCCATCATCACCATTGCCCTTAGCTGAGGGACAGTGTACGGTTGGCACTGGCCAGGACAGTGTGGTATCTATGGCACATGTATCAGGACACAACAGCCATAGCCAGATGTCTGGAATGGTACCACATAGGCAGATGCCCAGGGGTTCTCATCAGAGCACTGCTGGTCATCATGCCCCTGGCAGACATGCCACACCTCTTTCTACCACACGCATGTTCCAGGCTGTCATGGAGGCACAGACACAAATGGAGCGGTGCACCCGACAGGGACTAAGGGCACAGAGGGCTCATAACACCTCTGTAAATGACAGTATCCATGACCTAGCAGGTGCCATACATAACTACACTGAGGTCATTGATAGACATTGGTGTGAGACATTGGAAGTCCCCACAATGTCATGTCCATGTGTCAGGACAGGGCGGGATGGTTGAGACGTCGATGTGGATGTATGCCAGCAACATCAGCAGCTGGAGGTCACCGTGGACATCCAGCAAGTCACAGCCGCTCCCGTATTGCCAGTACCAGCCCCAGCAATGTTGGGGGGGCTGTACATAGACCGTCCTAGCAGACCATGTGCACGTGGCTCTGGCCAGTCCCAGCAGGGACCTGGATCCAGTGGACATATGTCAACCTCTTTGGATAGTACCCAATCTGGATTAGTACCTGATACTGTCTGCAGCACCCCTGCCAGGCACAGGTTCCGTACCCGTGGCCGGAGACGGTGATCTGTAAAGCCTGCCAGATACAGTCTGTAGCTGTCTCACAAATCCCTGTATATGGCAGCAACATGGTGGAACTGTGTGCATGCAAACACACACACATAAACCATAAACCATAAACCTAGGGCAAACACATACCCGCACACATTACATCAACACTGGCCCATAACAGTACTCATGGCCCTCACACACACACTCACACACACACATGTCAATTGTATGGCTCAGTGTAGGCCTCTGGCAAACCAACAACACAACCTGTGCATATGATGAAACCTGTGCCACCTCCTGTCATCTGTAACATTGATGCAGGAACAGGCTAACATGGTGCTGATGCACAGGGTGACTTTAATAAAGTATAGCAATGGTTGGATGTGTAGCATGTTGTCAGCAGTAAAGTGTAATGATATCCTTGAAGGTTTAGCTGAACAAACATGATGCATTAAAGCTGTAATTAGCAATGTTGTATTGTTGTCACCAGTGTTTATTCCAATTGTGTTTTGTTTGCCCATGTTCCACTTGGCTGATGTGTGTAGTTGTGTCAGCATGCATTATACAGTGGACAGTAAGTGTGGGGTGTGTGCAACACAGGTTTGCAGGAGTCCATTTGTGAACATGTTGGAGGTACACTGTCTGCATGTACATGCATATTAGACACATGGGCAGGGTGACATGCCCTGTATTGGCCAGTGTTAACACTCCATAGTTTCTATTGGTGGCCAGTATGCATTATACTACACACATTTTGGAACTTGAGTACGCATGTGTGTGTATGACATGGGTTGACACTGTGCTGTGGGTGATGCTGTTGTTGCTATCTGTCATTGGTTTGCATTACTAAGGTTAACACTGTCCCAGCTGCATAATCCTTTAGTAATGCACACTGTTCACCTACAGGGTTGCATGGACCGTGCTATCACAAACACAAGAAATTCTCACTTATACAGTAAAAGTGCATTAGTCTCATGGACCCCTGCCATAAACTAAATATATAATAGAAGGTGTGAAGTTGTACCAAAAAAGAGTTACATACCAGGAAGGGATAACCTCTCTGGTCAATATCATTGGGAAAATACAATCCCTCAATAAACATGCAAGGTAAGCTTCAAAATACAAAATGGCAAGGATTCCAAAGACAACACTAAAGCTTTCTTTAGTGTTGTTTATAATCTACAGGGGAAATCTCAGATCGGGTCACAGTTAATGTAAATGGTCACAAAGTACACTTATCTGACTGACATTACCAATTTCTTGTCAGACAGTTTGAATGCGGATTTCACCACCCTGTCGTTACACAAGGGCCACATTTCCAGACCTGAAGAATGTAAAACCTGATGATTCACAGACACTCTAGTTAAAACATCTCTTTACCAAAGTTCAAACCACAGTGGCAATGGTATTGAACAGTGTCCCTGGCTGTGTCATACACAAGCTGACATATGAAGTCACCACTCACCTAAACACTTTGTCCAGATGCAGCCTCTATACAGGTTACATACTTGTGGAATGACGCACGGTAATGGTGTTCACAGTCCACAAGGGTTAAGCTACGTCTTCTTCTTCTTCTCCTTTCGGATGCTCCCATTAGGGGTCACCACAGTAGATCATCTGTTTCTGTTTCTTCCTGCCCTCTGCATCTTGTGCTGTCACACCATCCACCTGCATGTCCTCTCTCACCACAGCCATAAACCTCATCTTAGGCATTCCTCTTTTCCTGTTACCTGGCGGCTTCATCCTTAGCATCTCCTCAGCACATGTACAAACCAACTTACTCCTGCATATCTGGCTTGGTCTACTAACCTTCAAACCTGGGCTGACCCTCTAATATACTTATTCCTAAACCTGTCCACCCTCATCACACCCAGTGCAAATGTTAACATAAATTAAGGGTAGAACTACAACAGATCCTGGAAACTCTCACCCTATAAGCCAGACAAATGTTATCTGGAAGGCTATGGAGCACAGCATTATGGAACTCATTAACAGAGATATTATAAACCTGCAAACACTGCACCATACCCACTTAGGTTCTCTAAAGGCCAGATCATGGCTCCTACACCTAGTAGACTTCAAGCCAGTAAACAAGGCTATAGGTGAGGGAGGGGAGATCCACACAGCCAAGCTATAGCTCACCAGCAATTCATACCCATCCCACATTCTGGTATTATACATAACCTCAACAGACTGACCATAAACGATTGTTAGATGATGGATTGACAACTGACACACAGATGTAGGATACACAGTAACATTTGGAGCCTCCATGTACAATTCTATGCCAGTAACAAGTGGTATTCACCTGCACTCAGTCCCGGGACCACTCCTGTTTGGCATATAGCTTTCTTAGGTACAAGCAAACACAGTAGGGATATGTCTGCCCACATGTGATGAAAATGCATACTGTGGGCTATACTTTATTCTCCAGATGACACACACATCCTCCAAAAGGGTATCATAGACACAGATACCTGGTGTCAAACTCATGCTGTAAACCTATAAGCCAAAGAAAGCATAGTTATCCACTTTTAGAAAACAAAGTATCCCCAGAGTACCACATAGGTAGTAGCCCCCAAAATGTGGAACAGATACTAATGTATACATAGAGCATGTGTTTAGTCATCTCTCCTTTGACAATTACATTACCAAAGGGTTTTGGAAATCCCTCTGTGGAGCACATAAGCAATAAAGGGTTTGCATGCATATCCACAGAGGTTGTTGCACACCTATAATGATTAGTCATCTTTGCCAGACTTTGCTTGCTTTGGAACAGGATTCAAATATACCTCAAGCATAAACCCTCACTCACACTCTTCAATAAAAACTGTGATGAGTGGACGTGAAACAGAAGACATAGCCCAGGGATCACTGCAGTGGCTAAGCTTGTCACAAGCATACAGAAGTGACCTCAAGTCTGGAAAGCGCCAGCGCACTTTGGTAAAGATAATAGATGCATTCATGGAGAAAGCAGAGTACCCACCTATGAAATAATTGAGGTCACATGTATGTATATGGCTTTGCCCCACAGCTACCTTACATGTATAATGCACATACAGTTGTCATTGTGATATGTCATACACTAGAAAAATCAAAACCCACTTTACATTGACCAATGGTGTCACACACCTGGAACACACACACACACACACACACACACAGTAAGCAAGTGCAAGATTCAAACTCCTTCCGAAGTACATTATGATAATGCAGCAGTATGCATTTACACAAAGTGCTATATACATTACTGTCATTTCATCTTTCCACAGGTATATTTGTAGGATGGTGACATCATCAGACTTGTCAAAGATGAGTATACCACTTTTAAGGGGTGTGAGTATTCTCCAAAGAGGTTGCTTCTCCTCAGAGAGACACACACAGTTAGCAAGTGCAGGATTCAAACCCCTATCTAACTACATTATGACATTACAGCAGTACACATTTACATGACATGCTATACACATTACTGGGATTTCTCCTTTCCTCAGGTATATTTGTAGGATGGTGAAATCATCAGACTTGACAAAGATTAGTATACCACTTTTAGAGGTGTGAGTAGCCTCCAAAAAGGTTGCTCTCTCCCCAGGGAGAGACAGACACACACACACACAGTTGGCAAGTGCGGGGTTCTTAATCCAAACTAGATACGTCTTTACACTTCAGCAAGTAATATGGAGTTACAGGGTGCAATACAGACATTATTTGCTGACAGTTTGCCCAAAGGTTTTTTTTCACATTTGCTAACCTCAGCAGGCTTATCATACTAGGCGTATTGTGAGTGTATTGTATGCATAGGCCATGACCATATCATATATGGGTTGATGCACCACATGCCGGCACACACAGGATCAAACCGGTGGCTAAGCTCTATCAACCCAATACTGGACAATACAGTCAGGGGGAGTAGGGTCATACAACCACAACACCAACTGTCTCACATAGACATACAATATAAGCACCAGCAAAACACACACATAAATACACATTACCATACTCTGAGAATACAAATATTAATCTGAAAAAGAGAGAGTGTCCTCCTAAGCCGACAAGCAAGCAACATGCACCTCCAAGCACATGCCAGAAAACACATAATACACCAAAGCAGTGTGCCTCACAACAGGCCCTAAGGCAAAACAACATACCCAACACACTAGTAATAGGTGACTTCATAGTCAGGCACACAGATGTTCCACTCACTTGGCTGGATAAGGGGAAGGTTACTGTCAGTTGTCTGTCGGGTGCTATGATCCGCCACATAACACAAGCACTTATATCACTCCAGAACAGGTACATATATGACGTGTTCTTTGTACATGTCAATGTGAATGATCTGAGACATACCTCCCAGGACAACATGACAAGAGATATATAGTAGCTCTATGATCATGTAGCTCAGGCTGGTATGACCCTGACCTTGAGTAGCATCTTACCTTCACCTACATGATACTGCAATATAACAGAAAGACGATAATCTTCAACAATTGGCTGAGCTTCTGGTGTCTCTGTCTGCCTGTGATAACATGATAGACAAGCCTCGTTGCTTTGCTATAGATGGTTTGCACCTGTCGCTCCTATGCTTCTGCATACTGGCCAAGGCTCTTGCTTTCCCCATATTACCTTTTTTAGGCAAGGCTCAAAGGTTCATAGGTTCATAGGTAGGTACTAGGCTATCGGCCCTGGGGCCTATACAAGCCCAGCCAAAAAGGTACCCTGGCTTTTGCCACTCAAGAAATTTATTTTCCTGTGCCATTGTCAAGCAGAGACACAGAAGTGATCCCCGGGGTGAATTTCCTATTTCCCATCCAATCATCAAGATTTTTCTTGAAGAGTGCTAATGAGGAGCTTTGTTTGATATAGATAGGTAGTTTTTTCTGGAGTATGGGAAGTCTCTGGGACAGGAATCTATCCCTCCGGCATGTTCTGTTTATTGTGGTGACAAGGTTTAGGTCCCTAGAGTGTGTAGGTTCATAGGTTCATAGGTAGGTACTAGGCTATCTGCCAAAGGGCATTTATAAGCCTAGCCAGAATGTGTTGGCTTTCGCCTCCCTTTTAAATTAGTTTCCTGGGCCTTTGTCTAGCAGGGCCACTGAAGTGATCCCAGGGGTAAATTTATGATTTCCCATCCACTCGTCAAGATTCCTCTTGAAGAGAGTCAGCAAGGGGCTCTGCCTAACATAAACTGGGATTCTATTCCAGAGTGAGGGAAGTCTCTGGGACAGGAATCTATCCCTCCAGCACATCCTGTTTATTGCTGTGCTGAGGTTTAATTCACTGGAGCATGTGGCTCTAAGAGATTTGGTTTTCTTGAGGTGGAGCATGTCCATTAATTCCGGGTTGGACATGGCCTTATACGTCAGGCATAGATCACCTCTGAGCAGGCAGTAAGCAACCAAGTAGAGCTGGAGTTTCTTTAGTCGAGCTGCATAGGGCATCTCTTTGAGGCCCATGATCCTCATGGTGAGGTACTTCCATGGTCTTTCCAGCTGTTGCATGTGTCGATTAAGGTACATATCAAATGGGGCATTGTACTCTACTATAGGCCTAATGAGTGATGAGTAGAGGGGCACAATGACCTCTCTTGATCTAGAGGTGAACACTTCCGTGATTAGGTGGGCTACATAGAAGGAATTTCTAACCACTTTGCAATGTGATTATCAAAGGAGAGGTTACTATCCACCTGGGTCCCCAGGTCCCTAATTACATTTTCCATACCTAGTGGATTACCACCTATGTGGTAATTCATGGGCACTTTGTTTTTTCCAAAGGGGATGACTATGCATTTTTTGGCATTCAGCTTAAGGCCATGGTTTTGACACCAGGTATCTGTCTCTGTAAGATCCTTCTGGAGGATGTCTGTGTCAGCCAGAGAGTCGATTATAGCCCCCAGTTTGCAGTCATCTGTGAACTTGGTCAGCCATAGTCCTCCTGTGCTTGCCTGTACCTCAGAGAAGTATATACCAAACAGGAGGGGTCCCAGGACCGAGCCCTGTGGGACGCCACTTGTGACTGGTTTAGAGTCGGACATGGCACCTGCAACTCTGACCACATGTGTTCTATCCATGAGCCAGTTGGCCACCCATCTCGTGACATAGAGGTTAATGTTCAACCTGGTAAGCTTGTCTATGATGCCAGAGTGGGGAATGGTGTTGAAGGCCTTAGCGAGGTCCAGGTAGGCTGTGTGGACTACCTTCCTTTCATCTATGGCCTTGGTAACTGTTTCAAAGAAGTCAACTAGGTTTAGGAGGCAGGATCTGCCTTTAACAATGCTGAATTGGGTAGTGTCCAGTGTCTGGAGATTCCCAATGTCTCTGTTTATGAGTTCCATGATAATTCGCTCCATAGCTTTGCAGACCAGGCTGGTCAGGCTTATAGGGTGATAGTTCCCAGGTTCTGTTTTGACACCACCTTTGTGGAGTGGGATGACTGTTGCTGTATGCCATTCTTTGGGTACATAGCTTGTGGTAAGGCTGAGTCTGAACAGTGAATTTAGGTAAGGGTTTAGTTCCTTTTGGAGCTCGTGTAAGACGCAGCCTGGGACACCATCTGGTCCCATTGATGCTGTGTTCTTAGCTTTGGAGAGGGCTGTTTTTACCTGCATGTCCATGATGTCTGGGCTCTGCATTCTTCTGGGATGGACAAGGGCCCTTTTGGGGGTGAAGTTTGCACTGAACATGTCTGCCAGGATGTTGGCAATGTCAGTTGGTTCAGTGTATTTTTTGGCATTTTGCAGTAGCTCAGAGCATATATGAGAGTTGCCACCTAAATTTTTGATATAGCTAAAGAAGGCTTTGTGGTTATCTTTAGATTCCTTGGCAATTTTTCTTTAGAAACTGGCCTTGGATGATTTTATGAGCGATCGTAGTTTCTTGCTAATAATGATCAGTGATGCCTTTCCTTTTTGGAATTTTGCTCTGTCATGTAGTAGTTTCCTCCTTCTGTTGTATAGCTTATTTATGGCCGGGGACCACTAGACTGGTTTCCTCTTTTTGGAGGAGTGAGTCTTGGTTTTACTTGGGATGGCTCAATCCATGCATCCCTGTACATGCTCATAGAATACACTTGTAAAGGATTCTGCCGATTGGATAGCATTATCCTGTAGCAAGGGGGCTTTGAAACTTTCCACTTTGGTCTTGAGAAGTGTGAAGTTTGCTTTTGAAAAGTTTTTCACAGTGGTTTCCTTGACTGGGGGTGGGGTCGGTATGTGGATATCCAGTGTGATTATGAACACTGATCCCCCATGTTGGTGATGATCAGGTCCAGTATGTTGTCACCTCTTGTGGGCATGGTGGCCAGCTGTTCCAGGGCGTTTGAGTTTATAAACTCTAGGAAGCGTAGGGCAAAGGAGTTTGTACTTGAGTAATTCTCCCAGTCAATGTTTGGGTAGTTGAAATCTCCTAACATCATGGTGTTTTGTAGGACCTTTATATTTTCCAGTGTTCTCAGGAATGCTGAGTGAGGGTCCTGAGACAAGGTAGGTGATCTGTAGCAGGCTATGATCTGAAAAGCAGCTTTGCCACTGTTAGTTACACTTGGATGGTCTCCGAGGCCTCGTGCTGTGCCACTAACCTGGAGGTGTGGGTATCCTTTATGAAAATGGATACACCCCTTCTTTTTGTATTTTAATCCAGGTTTTGGGGCTGAAGCTCGGAGGGATTGGGATTTCTTTAAGTGGAGCATGTCCAACAGCTCTGTGTTTGACATAGCTTTGTATGTTAGGCAGAGATCACCTCTGAGTAGACGATATGCGACAGAGTAATGCTGGAGTGTTTTGAGACGGTCTGTGTAGGGCATGTATTTGAGGCTGGTAATCCTCTTTGTGAGGTATTTCTGCGGGCTTTCCAGTTGTTGTAGATGTCTTGTGAGGTACATACCAAAAGGGCCATTGTACTCTATAATGGATCTAATGAGTGATGAGTAGAGGGGAACAATGACCTCTTTTTTTCTGCATGAGAAACCTTTTGTGATGAGGTGTGCCATGTAGAAGGATTTCCTGACTACTGTGGCGATGTGATTATCAAAGGAGAGACTACTGTCCACCTGTGTCCTAAGGTCTCTTATCACACTTTCAGTGTTAAGTATACTACCATCTATGTTGTAGTTCATGGGTACAGAGTTTTTACCAAAGGGTATGACAATGCACTTTTTGGCATTGAGCTTGAGGCCATGGCTTTGACACCAGTTATCTGTCTCAGTGAGGCCCTTTTGTAGGATGTCCACATCGTTAGTAGTTTTGATTATGGCTCCTAGTTTGCAGTCACCTGGGAACTTCATTAGCCAAAGACCTTCTGTGTTAGCCTGTACTTCAGGGAAGTAGATACCAAACAGGATAGGACACAGGACTGAACCCTGTGGTACTCCACTTGTCACTGGTCTGAAGTCAGATTTGGAGTCTGCTACTTTCACAGTGTGGGTTCTGTCAGTGAGCCAGTTGGCAACCCATCTTGTGACATAGGGATTTATACCTAGTTTAGTGAGTTTATCTATAATTCCAGAGTGGGGGATGGTGTTGAAAGCCTTGGCAAGATCTAGATAGGCTGTGTGAACCACCTTACCCTTGTCTACGGCTTTGGTGACTGCGTCAAAGAAGTCTATCACATTTAGGAGACATGATCTGCCTTTTACAAACCTGAACTGGTTGTTGTCCAGAGTTTGGAGATTACCAGTGTTTTTGTTTATAAGTTCCATGATGATACGTTCCATGGCCTTGCAGACCAGGTTCGTCAGGCTAATGGGGCGCTAGTTCCCGGGATCCGTGGTGGCTCCCCCCTAGTGTAGTGAGATAACCGTCACTGTGCACCATTCAGCAGGCACAAAGCCTGAGGTGAGGCTATGCTTGAACATGGTACTTAGGTGTGGTGCCAGTTCGTTCTTTAGTTCATGTAGAATGCAGCCTGGGATGTTGTCTGGTCCCATGGATGCTGTGTTCCTGGCTTTGGAGAGTGGTTTTTACCTGAACAGCCGTGATGACAGCAACTTTGCATTCTTCCAGTATAGAGATGGGCTCTTTCATGGTTGAGAGGGGGGTGAAGTTGGCACTGATCCTATCTGCCAGGATGTACCATCCCAGACACTTGCCTTACTGTGGAACAGAGTCCCAATGTACATCAGACAGAGCCCCTCGCTGACACTCTTCAATAGGCACCTTGATGAGTGGATGGGAAACAGACAATTCACGCCAGGCATCACATCAGCAGCCCCACTAGAAAGAGGCTTAGGGTACTAACTATTAGAACTAGGGCTTAGGAGACTACCCAATGGGGTGGTGAAAGCTGCACAACTTGCCTAGGCTAATATATGCCTTCGTGAAGATAGTCTACTACATACCTATGAACCTATCTGACAGGTACATGTCTACAGATATTCCAAAAAAGCCAACAACTCATTGGAATACACACGACAAAACAACACTTTAATGCAAAATAGTAAAAATATAAAACATGTGAGCACTTTCACAGAGTCCTCTCTGCTTCCTCAGACATGACTGGAATATTATACCTTTACCGTTGGTTACTTTATACAGATTCAGGGGATCTGTGTTTGAACATGTCTACAGATAGTAGATGTGTACTTCATTGTACAGTCATGTTGTACAGCAGGCACATGGACCACATACACTGTAATGCTTACAGATACTGGTGGCTGTTATGTACAGTGTGTGAGATGTGCACCTCATGTCTTTTGTGCCATTGGGATGTGTGCTGGATGGGACAGTCCTGGATGGCTCCCTGTCATGGTCACCCTCTTACACACATCTCTGCCCATCCATCTTTGGCTTATTATACTGTGTTCCCCCTACATATATATATATAGGTACATAGGTAGGTAATAGGATATCTGCCTGAAGGCATATATTAGTATGGCTAGAGTATGCAGCTATCACCACACATGGGTTTAGTTCCCTAGGCCTCTGTGTAATAGAGCTGATGAAGTGATCCATGGTGTGACAGTTCAGTTTCACATACACTCATCAAGGCTCCTCTGGAAGAGTGTCAGTGAAGGACTCAGCTTAATGTAGGTTGGGAGCCTGTTCCAAAGCAAGGGAAGTCTGTGAGTTAGTAATGTATCCCTCCAACATGTTCTATTTATTGTTGTGATGATGATATCCCTAGAGCATGTGGCACAGTGAGCTTGGGTTTACTTCAGATAGTGCATGTACATCAGTTCTGCATTGGACATGGACCTGTCTTTTGGGCAGAGATCGCCTGAGTAAACAGTATGCAACAGAGTACAGATTGAGTTAAATTCAGTCTTGTTGCATGGGGCACCTGTTTGAGGCCAATAATCCTCTTGTTGAGGTACTTCAGTGGTCTTTCCAGCTGCTGAAGGTGCCTAGTCAGATTCATCGCAAGTGTGCAGTAATCCTCTCTGATGGGTCTGATGACTGATGAGTAGAGGGAACCTCCTTTGACCTACATGCAAAGACCTTGGCAATTTGTGGGAACACATAGCATGATTTTCTAACCACTTTGTGAATGTGTTTCTGGAAGTAGAGATGACTATCCACATGTGTCCATAGATCCCTTATTATTACCTCCATATTTAGAGTGTTCGCACCTATGTGGTAATTGTATGACTGTAGCTTGAGGCCATAATTTTGACACCACATCTGTCTGACTGAGACCCTTTTTAAGGATGTTTCTGTTGTCTCAAACATCGATTATGACAACTTTTTTGCAGTCATCTACAAACTTTGCTAACCATAGCCCTTGTGTGTTTGGCTGTATTTCTGAAAAATATACACCAGACAGGAGGGGTCCCAGGACTGAGCCATGGTGTTTAGCAGTTGTTACCAGCTTACAGTCCAACAGGGAGACCACAATTCTTACCTTGTGGGATCTATCTGTGCCCCAGTTGGCAATCCATCAGATGACATACATGTTTATGCACAGGTTGTTGATTTTGTGGATATGACATGTGTGTAGGATGTTGGAAAAGGGCTTTTCAAGGTCTATGTAGGCCATGTATAGCTCATTTCATTGATGTATGTCCTGGGTAACTGCCTTGAAAACTGTCTAGTAGGTTTAGAAACCATGATCTGCCCCTGACCAAACCAAAATGGGTAGGGTTGGGTGTTTGTAGGCTCCAAATAGCTCTGTTTATGAGTTCCATAATGATGGATTCCATGGCCTTGCAGATCAGGCTTATTAGGCTTATAAGTCAATAGTTCCCATGGTCTGTTGTGCACCAACACTTGTGGAGTGTGCCAAACATTGCTGCAACCCATTCAACAGTTTCATATCCTGTACAGAGGATGAGTCTCAACAAATGGTTCAGGTGCAAGGTCTGTTTGTTTTGGAGTTCACATATGACACAGCCAGGAAAACCATGTCATCCCATAGATGCCACGTTTTTAGGTTTGGATAGAGCTGTTTAACCATTGTATATGTGATTTCTGGGTTTTCACAATCTCCAGGTATGGTAATGGGCTCTTTTGTCAGTGAGAGGGGGGTAAATATGTATGAACCTGTCTGACAAGATGTTGGCAATGTCAGTCATGTACATGTATTCATTTACAGTTTGCACTGACTCAGAACATATATGAGTTTACATTGATATTTATGACATAGTGAAAGAAAGCTTCATGGTTCTCTATGGACTCTTTGGCAATATTTTTGCCAGAACATAGCTTGGATAATGTTAGGAGTGCTCATTGTTTCTTGATGATACTGATTGGAGATTTATTGATCTTCTTTGGATTTTCACTTTCTTTGAACAACTTAAGTACTTGTAGCACATAGTTTGATTATGACAGGGGTCCAATATATTATATGGGTCTGTTTTCATATCACTGTGTGTGCAAGGCAGGATTGGTGAATAGTGACAAGTGTCTGGAGTAAGAACTGCAACTGCCAGATATGTGTGGCCCACTGCTGTACTCAGACATGGTCTAAGTGTGTGAGCATGCCCAGCATGACCTTTCAGTATGTTGCTGACTGAAATTTGCTAAATTTGTTTAAGTGTGTGAGCATGCCCACTATGGGCATATATACTATGTGTTTGAAAAATCAAGTTGGTTTTTACTTCAGGGCTCACCTTTGTGTTGTACATCAACAGGAAGCACGCTGTGCCTGCAGGGCTTCCATGAGTCAATTTGCATAGACTTATCAACATTTCTACATACAGGGGGGACAGCTATTATTTGTACATTTCTACCCATGGGAGGCACACCTGATTGTTACTGTGGGTGTACATAGGATGAGGGGTACACCTGACACTTATACACATTTGCTAGGCCTGCACTGCTATGTCAGGTACTCCATTTCAGTCTGTCCTGTTGCCTATCGTACTGGCTTGAGGCATACCACTGTACTACAGACCTTAGATTCCAATTACACGCATATTAGTTTGTGATTTCATAGCCTACCCAACCCACATCACATTGCCTGGCCTGCTGTTATCTGTCTGCATAGGCCTGGGGGGAGGTTACTCATATGCCTCTTCAGAGGGCATGATACAGCATTTGTTGGGTTGGGAGGGTGGCCTAATGGTTAAGGTGTTTGCCTTACAAATGCAAGGTGCAGGGTTAAAGTCTCAAAAGGGATAAATGACTAGGCTTAAAATGACTCACAAGGGCAGTTAGCCTAGTACTAATCTATGAACCTATGTTTGTGTTTGCATTTGTCTACAATTGTCTTGCTGGCTGTGACTGTTAGGTATGTGACCCCTCCCCAACTGGTATGTGTGAGTGACTTAATTTGTGTCTGCGCCACTGAAATGCTGTCATGACTTAGTGGTTCAGTACTGTGACTATAGTGCACAGTATCCTGAGTTCGAGCTCTGTCACTGCTTTTTATTTTCCTGCTGGGCAAACCTGACTGGTTAAGGAACAATAAAGCAGGTGTGAGCATGTTTACCTGACTTTGCTCAAATTTGCCCAACTTTGCCTGACGTTGCCGGACATTGCACTGGTTAGCGTGGTGCGCAGAAATGCCCAATTGTATTTAAATATGCTCAGTACTGGTAAAATGTTCTTAGCACTGCTTTATATTGCTTAAAATAGGGCACTCATGCCTCAGGTGGTGCTGCAGGGCTGCCTATGTTGGATGCACATAGTACACTCCCTATACATGTTTGAAAACAGGTAGTGTCAAGTTAGGCATCCCTTCTACTGTATATGTGAGTCAGTGAGAGGTGTCATTTCCAGGGTTCCTACTGAGTCAGTGTATGTGCTATGCGTTGCCTCTTTGCCAAGGCCAGGGCATACTGGACACACCTCCTTCTGCCTACTGGGGCAGGCTCAGGTTGTTCCTCCTCCAAGTCACGCTGTGCCTGTGCAGGCCTTGGCAATGGTGGGGGGCTGTTTGGCCCTGCCCATGCTGTTCCTGCTGCAGCTGTTTCCGCAGGATCATATTGTGTAGCATGGCCATACCATAACAATTTGGGTACATGTAGTTGATGAGTACTGCAAGGCTCCACCACGTGTCCAGGCACCAGAACCATGACTTGTGCATCCTAAACACACGCTCAATTGTGTTTCTTGTTTGCGAGTGTGCCTCATTATGGAGTTCTTGTTCAGGTGTGTGTGCATTTCTGATGGGTGTCATCAGCCACGGCTCCAGTGCATATCCAGCATCTCCCACTAGGTGACCATCAGGGATGTCCCCATTGGCAAATCTCCAGTACAGCTGCGTCAGATGCCAGATGTGGGAATCGTGATAGCTACCAGGGCAGCCAGCACACACATTCATTATTATGCCCTGGGCATCGCACATGACCTGGCAGTTGATGGAGGGGAAGCCCTTGTGGTTAAAGTAGACCCTACCCCGCTCACCAGGTGGTGCTTTGATGCGTATGTGCGTGCAGTCTATTGCACCCACTACCTCAGGGTATTCTGCTATTTGGTGGAAAAGATGCATATTGATGGCCAATGCCTCACGGGAAATGGGGAAACATACGTGGTCACCGACATGTGCTGACATGGCATCCAGGAACTGGTGGAGTACCCTGGAGGCTGATGCCTGTGAAATCCCCATCATATCACCAGTTGGTCTCTGGAAGGTACCTGTAGCTAGTATTCTTATGCCAACACATACCTTGGTATCCACTGGGATGGGTTCCCCTCTGTTGGTTCTGTGTGTGAGGCGTGGCCGGCACAGCTCAACAATTTTCTGCAGGAGGTCTCTGTCCACCCTATAGCACTCCACTATGTACAGCTCATGTAGCCCCGGGTAGGTTACCCTGGGTCTGTACACTCTTCTCTGTCTCCTCACTGTGGGTTGCTCAGCAGCATTCACAACATCACCACCCTCAGCACCTAGCACATGTTGGTTTATGATAGCAAGAGCAGCCCCTAACATTTTGCCTGGCTTAAGCTTTTTAAGCTTTCCCTCTTTGTATACTGCAGTGTTGCAGAGTTCTTGGAAAAAGCAGGGGGGAATGCTGTTTGCAGAGTTTAAAGTGCTAGGCTGGGTTGGGATAGTCTGCTGCCTGTGTAATTGGCTGATTCTGATATATTTCACCTTGCAGCTATGCTAGTTCTCCTTGGTTAACTTCCTACAACTTCTTTTCCTTCCTTTTCCCTTTCTGTTTCCGCCCGGGGCAGCGCAGCGCAAACACACGCACACATGTGCACATGAGCACACATGAACGCACATGCTTTGTGCATGTTTGCAAGAAATTTCTGATCTTTTAACAGTGTGCACCTTTGGTTTCAGGTTTTCAAATAGGACAACTGTAGGCATACCTCTTGCAATCCTGAGCAACTCAGGGCAAACACAAGCCACTGTGCTCCAATTAGCTTACAGCCTTTCTGACATACCCCCTCATGATGTCACCTATATTCTACTCTACTACTTACCTACTCCTACTCTTACACTCTTGGGACATGGCTCACATGCTGGTGAAAATTGGGATTCACTATCCTTATCCTCATTTGCATAGGGTTGCCTACTAATGCATGGTTACATCTCTCACACTGAGCTTCCCCCCTTAGCAACCACTACTCAGTGGCCATGTTGTCTTCAGCCTGTCATTCACCTGCATAGCAGGATAAGCTTCTTAGTTAAAATGCCTATTTTTGGCTATTTTTAAATTATTTTCTTGTTTTTTAAAGCGCTGCACATTTGTGCGGTGCTGCGCTATGCTTAAACATCGGAGATCGGGGGAAAAAAGTTAGATTTTAATCATTTTAAATATTTATAAATGCCAATGGCCTTATATTTGGCCATTGGCATGCTTCCTCAACTGTATGCATCCTTTGTTTGGAGCTGTCATACCTCCTTTTAGCTATTTGCAGAATGGTACTCCGTTACCAATGGAGTACATTTCTGCAGATAACACTAATCTTCCACGGACAGGTTAGTGTTTCCTGGATTGCAAATTTACCTCATTTGCATAGCTTTCAGCAGCAAATGAGGTAATTTGCATACCATGACACTGTCCATACAAAAGTAGCTTTAGCAGCTCTCGTGCACGCCCCTGCCAGCTGTTCCTGGATCGCACGGCAGACATATTGCCTGTTTGACGTCTTACACTACTCTACAACTACATGCAAGCTTTCATAAATTTGGCCTGAAGTCTTAACCTCTTAACAGCTATGAGATACATGGACTGTTGAAAAGAAACCACACTTTTGAACATTTTATGGTGATTTGAAATTAAAACCACAGTTAACAAATACATTGAACTCTTGGTTGGTAGAAAGAACTAGGGTCTAGCTTCAAAACTTGATGTAAGTTGCAATAATAAAGAATCCAGCTCCAGATGGACAGGTACCTTAATCCCATTAGAGTGCCACCACTAAGGCTATAAACAAGGAATATTTTAGATGGTACAATAGTTAAAGGACACAGTGGACAACTCACAAGTACAGCTGAGTATCAAACTTTGTTCTATTTAAATTGACTGCTTATTTATTCCACATATTATTGTGTTCCTCTGATTTTTGTCAGTGTCTTCTTTCTCTGTTTTTCCTTTTATTTTAGAAGTTGAATCTGTAAAAGGAGAGTGACTCTTAAAAGACCAATACACAGATGACATTGTAGACAATCAATGTCAGCTGAGGTGGTTGTCAATTTAAATTACAAATATACATTGCCTAAATAAATCTCTAATTGTATACCAACATTCAAGAAAAAGTTTCCATAAAAAAGTCAGAACTAGAAAATTGGAAAACCTATCTCTAAAGTCTGCTTGTGACTAGTACATATATTATTAAAAGTTTTGCATAAATGTATAATACTGTGCTTGTTTTTGGCAAAAAGACAAAATGTGGGTGCATTGCAAGGGTATACTTGAGTGAGTGATTGCATGCATTTGTGAGTGGGGGTGGTGTGTATGTGCATGTGAAAGATGGTAGACTTTGTTGTGGTGGCTGAGTTTGAGCTGGTATATCTAATACAGGTTAGTATTATTATTCTACAGAGCAAAGAGACTGGTGCTCCAGTATTTATTTTTACCACAAAAACAAAATGCACCCAATCAGTCTTTTTCGCTGGGATCTGTTTTACTGCACTGCAGTATCATTACAAAGATAATTTTCCATAGTTCCACAATAATCTCAAATTATCATACTCCTCTTCTTACATTGTAGGATCATTAAGATGCTTAGTAATAAAAAATATTCAGATCATCATGCATGGAAGTGTTGGCCATTGGCATCAGCATCGACCCATTTTTCACATCTGTAGCCTAAATAAACAATAACCTCAATCCTTCCTCCAGCTCCACTGGTGCAGAGTGATAATGTCCTGAGTGCATCGTGGATGACCCAAGTAAGATTACTGCCTTTGACACTTGTTGCAGCTGGTATGGTGGTGAAGAGGACAGGAATGATAAAGATAATGCCCACTCTGGAAAGGGAGTAGGGCAAGCTGGGCAGGGGCGCCATTCCTGTTATTATAAGTGATACTAGGCAGTACAGGAGTTCAGTCATTGACTAGGTGTGTGGGAGGGACCTAGATTAGAACATGTGATTGCCAAGGCAGGCCAGCTACCCTTGCAGACCCCCTGCTCACATGTAGTGCATGGAAAACAAGCTAGAACTTCTGGGAATTTAAGGTATAAACTAAAGAATAAACCCAGTTCCCAACTGGATGACTGCATATTTCTTCGGTCTGATTAGATTCTTGTCTCCAGGGACTGAACAGGCCATAGTGTTGTCGCTCACTCACCCCTGAATGGATGAGTTGGTCAAATGAGCAGTGACATGGAAGTTCAATGGTCAGAAGTAGGACCAGAGCAAAAAATAAACATAAATCCACAATAGGAGAAACGGGTCTATATTAGGACATCGAAGTTTCACAACTTTGAATGTTCTAATATCAACCCCTATTCAGCGAACGCTGAAAATAGCGAAGCTGCAGAACACAGAATTTCTTCCTAGGGAAGGAATTTGGTTGGCCGTTCCTGTGGCTTCACTATGTTCAGCACTGTGGTGGAAAGTTACGGGTCGGGATCGGGTAAATGTGTGATTGTGTGGACGTGAGGGTTAGGGTGTGGGGTAGGTGAGTTAGGGTTAGGGCACGATGTCAGGTAAGTGTGCGATTGTGTGGACATGAGGGTTAGCGTGGGGTAGATGAGTTAGGGTTAAGGTGCAGGTGATGTGAGTGTGTGATAGGTAGCCCGTGAGAGTTTGAGTGGTGTGTAGCTGGTTAGTGGTAGTTAGTGTGTAGTGGGTTGTGTAGATGTAGGTAGATGGTGTATTTGTGCTGTTTGCTTGTGTTGTGTGCTGTTTGTGTGTGTTGTGTGTGTGTGAACACCAAATTTTTCCCTGGGGAAAAAAAGTTTGTTGTGCATTTTGTTCGAGTCATGTCATAGGGGTTGGAATTGAAATATTGGAACATTTAAAAAAGTAAAGTAGATGTTCTAAACCTCCCAGATGTTCTAATATAGACCCAGGAGAAACATGGGTTTTAAGAAGAAGAAAGACAGAAAGACTTAAGCCAACTTACCTATAGCCTATAGCTAAATAACTTTTTCCTTTTTAGGCAGAAAGATAGATATAAAAAAATTTAAAAAAAGAGAAAGAAAGAGTTAAATAAGTGCTGCTTCCCAAAAAACCAAATCTCAGCTGGCTGGGATGTTGAGTGAACCAACTCGTTCTGAAGAAACCCGGACTATATCGGGTGAAAGCGCTTAACTGACAAACTGATTCTGTGACTTCAGTTTTATATTTTTATCGCATTTCATTGCATTTATTGTTTCCTGTTTTATCAGTAGCTGTTCGGGCTACATTGGCGTATTAAAGATTGAATCTAGTACAATATATACCAGTTTGTTTTCAGTTTGTGGATTTATTCAATAGCAGTCATTTGGAACATTGGATACACTAAAGTGGAGAATTGGTTCACGCAACATCCCAGCCAGCTGAGATTTAGTTTTACGGAGCGAAGCACTTATTGGAGAACTCTTTCATTACTTTACAGTTATTTGTTCTGACTTTCAGTTGTGGTTAATTAAAATTCTAAAACATGAAACACACAGGTGAAATTCAAAAGAACATGTATAGCAAAACATGCAAAGCTCAAAATATCAAACTGATTAAAGCACTATATAACAGGCACCAGAGAATATCTTACTCACGTATTTGTTAGTATGAATTCAGTCTGAGCTCAGAAAATCTGGAGTCTAGGCTGGAATGAGGAAGGTTACCATGTAAGGCATGCAATGTAATGTTATAGAAAAAATGTCAGGTATCTTTATCTGAAGATTAATTTATCTGACATCTTAGAAATGCACACTACTTTTGGTAAGCAGTCACACCGAAGGAAATTTAAAAGGAACACATGGACAAGCTGCCCCTTTTTTCTCTTTGACAGTCCTTTAGAGTTCTTCCTTCTTTGCATAATACATCTAAATGACTTTTGTAGCCATCCTTCAGTTGCTGCTGCCCTTCAGATGTGGCTAAGTCTATTACTACCTCTTGTTTCCAAGGACTAGAGTGTAAGTCTATTTAGTTGTTGACCATTACATCCAAACATTCCAAAAATCTTAATTTACCCAAACATCAGAGAAACAAGCATTCATAATTCACAGATAAAGTTTTGATTGCTTTGAAAATGCAGTTTTAAATCTAAAGCCCTACAACAGAGGAAGCAGAAGGTGAAAACTTGATAATTTCCAGAATTAGCTTACAGTATCTGAAATGTAGATACTTGAATATAAAATGCTTGGGCAATGGTACATTTCGACTATTCTTCCTTATTTTAAACTCTCTTCTATTGTTTGCCCATGTCTGAATTTGATACAACTTACCAGATGGTAATTCATTTAGCCATCCCTAGATGGTATGTCCCCCAACTGCAAACAACAAAAACATTGAAAGATGCACTTGATTTAAGGGGTCCAGAAAGCATCCTGCTTCCAAGCTGTGATGGTTGTGTCACTAGCTGTCCTTGTTAGTTGTTACTGCTTAAGCATCACTGTAGCCAAAACAGTAATATCATTGCAACACCGGAGATATTACCCACTCAGTGTGCTCCTGTATGTTCTTTGTAGGCTGGCATCACAACATTCAGATGCAATGAATTGTGATTTATCCAACCCAATACGTTGTTAACCACTATTTCAACTTCTTTCATGACAGGAAATGTTTTTAATTATCTTGCTAAAATCTGGATTGGCTTCATCTGTTAGACCTCTAAAACCTCGGGTTTTTAGATTAGACTTCACGCTATGACTTTTAAACTTTTTACTTAAACATTGTGGCAGATATTTATGCCATCTACATCCTTCATATTTCTTTCTAGGGCTATCTAATTAATTTTACTCTCTCTTTCTCTGCTATTTTTAGCTAGACAACTGAACTATATATATTTTAAATTTTAGCTTCATGCTCAGAGATAGATGCTTTAATTTCAAAACTACCTGCTGACACATTTTTGAACACGGGATGTCAGTCAGGATATATAAATATTTGCATTATAATTTATTTATTTTCTGGTAGACACGACAGATAGTTTAAACTAAGCTGAACATACATTCATACATTTGCTACATTATTTTATTGTGTTTGTATAGCCGTGTGCATCTATGTGTGTGTGTGTGTGTGTGTGTGTGTGTGTGTGTGTGTGTGTGTGTGTGTGTGTGTGTGTGTGTGTGTGTGTGTTTGTGTGTAAATAGTACTGCCAAGTGCTATATCATTTGCCTACATCCAGCATTTTACTTGTGCCTGGATGATTTAATGATCTAAACTTTAACATTTTTGTGTTAAAAGAAGATGGAAAGTGGTCCACTTAATTGTAAATTTATTATTATATAGCCTCCTATGAATTTTTAAACTGGTAAAATTAATTGCAGACTTCACAATAGGGTTTAATAACATATCTGTGCTGTAGAAATGCTTTAGCAAACTGTCTTATATAAACATAATAGAAAGGGTTAGACAAATAAATTCATTTTTTTATGTCTCAGAAGTGAAATATGTTAGTACTAGGAGAGGAGATGCAGATAATCTATTAGAAACAAAGGAATAAGGATAGCAAGCTAAGCTGAATGTCAACTCTGAACTGGGACCGCATGAGTTAAGTCTGAAACTGACCCTGAAGTATAGATGACTTAAGCATTAATTGGTTATTACGTGTGATCAGTTGCTTTTCACTGTTTCAGTAATTAAAGTAAGCTTTAATTGCGCATTGCCTATGATCAGTTACTTCTCACTGTTTCATTATTTAAATCAAAGAGTTATGATGTGCTCAATGAAATCAATGATGGCTAAAACTGCTTACTGTTAATATTTAATATTTGTTTTATAATTAATAGGGTTTTTGTGCGACTGGAAAGCTTTATATTTTATTTTATTAGTTTATTCAGCAGCATAATTGTGTCATACTGAACTTGTCCATATAGACTTCTTTTTAAGTTTAGAAAAAGGGCCAGTGCTTCGCGCTTTTAAGTCTCTGTTGTTTAATGCTCACTAATATATCACTGAACAAACAGGGAGATTACTTTTGACCTTAGTAAATTTATTTTTGTCAAATTCCCTTCAAATTAGGCATGTGATTTAGACATGTAAATGCTCATTCACTTTACTTCACTGTTTCCTTAAACTCTGTGTCCTGATTAGATAATGCCACTGGAAAAAGCAACTGGTAAGTACTGGTAAGTCGAGACTACACATAAGTGTCCGCAGATCCCCACCAACAGTCCCCATGTGTTCAAAAGCAACAGCACACTGAAAAAAAGCATGATGAAACCCTTGTAGTAATGTTTTTAAAACTCTGAGTACAGCTAACCGTAGGTACGCAGGCCTGCCCATCGCATAGCTGTGGGTAAAGCAGCATGAAAGGCTGAAGAGGATAACAAGGAAGGTACAGCAAATGAAGCAGCACAGCAATAGCATAGTGGGCAGAACATCTGCCTAAGGAGGAGGCATTCCCAGCTCAAAACCCCTGCAGCACATACCATTTTCCAAGAGTAATCTGTATACGAACAATTATGTACATTTTATTGCTGTAGAACCTACCAAATAACAATTAAATGTGAACTGGAGTACTGCATGAAATGCACATGTGAACAGTCAGTACCAGAATGAATAAGTCAGCAATAAGCAGACGTAAGCACAGATAAATAGAAGTAAGCAAAAGTAAGCAATAGTAAGCGTGTGCAAGTGCGTATGGGCAGGGTGAAGCACCGCCGACACAGATCAAGCAAAGGAGATGCTAACTGCGTGTAACACACTGTGACCAGAAGTCAGCAGTGCTAACCTCTGCGCAAACCTGCTCACAACCGCTTGAAAGTGCCTTAAGCACACCGTAGCAAATGGCTGGTGTCACGTGTGGGTCTGTGTACATTAACAGAGTCAGTCGTAGGTATCGCAAAGCATACATGGCACACAAGGTTGGCCAGTATTTACACAAAACACAGTACCCAGCAATACCAGTCAACATTACCAGATATGTAGCTAAAGAATTAGAGGTATATATGTCCGTAGGAATACCCATAACTATATAGATATATACCTCCCATATGTATAGTACAAATGTAGACATACATAGATAGACATATAAATAAATACCCACAAATACAGATATACATATGCAGACACCCATAAATTCACATACCGTTAGATATATATACAGCAATATATTATATATATATATATATATATATATATATATATATATATATATATATATATATATATATATATATATATATATATATATATATATATATATATATATATATATATATATATATATATATATATATATATATATATATATATATATATATATATATATATATATATATATATATATATATATATATATATATATATATATATATATATATATATACACACACACATATATATATATAGACACACACACATATATATATATATATGTGTGTGTGTGTGTGTGTGTGTGTGTGTGTGTGTGTGTGTGTGTGTGTGTGCATAGATATACCCGGATATAGGGTCTATATTAGATAAATGAAAGTTTATCTTACCGAACGCTAACATGAGCGAAAATCCCGGAACCCGAAACTGGAATTGTGAGATCGCAGTACAGTGAAGATAGGAATATTTGCCCTATCCTCACTGTAGTGCGATCTCAGAGTTGGAATATATATTTAGAGGGGGTGTGGGGGGCTGCGCCCCCACAATTGCAGTTTCAAGTTCTGGGATTTTTGATAATGTCATCGTTCGATAAGATAAACTTTCGTTTATCTAATATAGGCCCCAGATATATACCTATGATAAGATACAGCACCCAAGAATGACATATGTTCATAGGCTATGCCAATGGAGGTGAGTGGCACAAGCAAGAAATGTGTAGCACATAGCATGACCCCCCCCAGCCAGACAGAGAAAACATACAAACAAACCCACAAACGATGTAAGCAGTCCACTGCTTCCCAGACCACAGGCAGGATACAACCGGGGGGGGGGGGCACAGTGGACCCGTGAAATCTTATCTTGGAACAGAGACAGGAGCGTCCCTTGTGGTACACCACAAAATTGTCATAATATGGGAGGAAGCCAGTGTGATGACCTATCAAGGTGGGGTGTGTACACACTTTCATTTATTTCTTTATTTATTTATTTTATTTTACATTTGTTAACCGGGAGGGTCTGACTGGACACAGGTCCATTTTCAGCGGGGGCCCGGGGAGAAAAGCTCCATGTTACACTATTAGCATTTATACAGTTCTAAGCAGTTCTTAAGAACAAATTTAGGTGTTACATTATTTAAAGTACTACAAAAATGAAAATGTGCACAGCATAAGATGCATCTGTTAGAACGAACAATTAATAGAAAATTAAAAAGTTATCTATTTATTTATTTATTTTATATACACTCTCATTCACAATACATTTACATTTGTAGAGACATATATATATATATATATATATATATATACACACACACACACACACACACACCCACACATCAAAAGTATAGGTATTAAAGTAAGACATAGATGAGAATATGAAGAGCTCTGATAAGATTTATACCTTTCTCCGATACAGATTATAACCTTTATCAGGTACAGATATTAATAGTGTAGTGTACAGGTGTTAGTATGTTTTATCCTGTTGTACTGATGCTGAGTTTGGATGAATAAGCAAGGATATTAGCAGGGCTATGTAAGGAAAATGTTAGAGAGTAGCAAAATCCTTGCCACTGTGCATAGTTATTGTTTACCCTGGGGAGTAGCAAGAGTAGAGACAATTGTTTGAATAATGGGATTTCAGGAGGTATCTGAATTGGGTACTAGACGTTGTGGTAGTTATATGGCTTGAGAGTGAGTTCCAGTTTTGGGCTATTGTACAGGCAAAGACAGATTTTCCTGCTTCATTTTTATGTCTAATTACATGAATGAGGTTTTAGCTGCTTGATCTTAGGGCTCTAGTGGTGTTGTGGGGCTGAATTAGCCGCTGGAGTGCAGGCGTTTTCTCAGGATAGTAGTAGAGTTTATGTGCTACTGTGGCTTGATTAAGTCGTAGTAGCTGAGGAAGCTCCGGCCACTTGAGCTGCATTAGGGAATGACAATGATGGGACCTATTTGTGGAGTCTGTAGCAAACTTGGCAATCTTGTTGTAACACGATTCCAGTTTCATGGGTTCAGTAAGGTGAAGATTAGTTAGGATAGGGGAGGCATAAAGAAGGATGGAGAGGAGGTGGGTTCTTGCAATAGTGGCTTTGGTCTGTTTAGTCATGAACTTTTTGTTTCTATAGAGGAGTCCTAATTTTCCATTCACCTTTTTGATGGTTTGTGCTATGTGGATATCAAATTTCTGGTGATTATCAATTTCTACTCCTAGTAGTTTTGTGTGGTTGGTTGGTGTGATTTGAATATTATTTTTGGAGTTTATGATGAGGCTATAGTTTAAGTTAGATGATCTGCCAGGGGTAAATAGGATTAGTTTTGTTTTCTTGGGATTGAGAAGTATCTGTATGTTAGAAAACCGGGTTTCAGCTAGAGTAAAGTTATTTTGGGTAAGGGTATGTAGTTCCATTATGCTGGGGGCAGCACATATTATGGTGGTGCCATCAGCATATTGTACTAATGAGGCAGTGTGCAGGGAAGAGGAGATGTCATTACTGAGAAGAGAGAGCAACAGTGGGCCATGGATTGATCCTTGAGGGACTCCTATGGATACTGGTAAGAGGGGGGACAGCTTTTATTGCCAGAGGACTGCTTGTTGACATTCTGATAGGTAGTTGTTGAACCATAGTATAGTGGAGGAGCATATGTTTAGACTAGATAGAGCATTGATGAGCATATTATGATTAACCATGTCAAAGGCTTTTGATAATTCCAGGAAAATGGATGATACGAAAAGACCTTTGTTTCTGTAGTGGTTGACTGTATTGGTGTAAGATAGAAGAGTGGTGGTCGTACTATGGGAGGGTCTAAAGCCATGTTGGGAATTGGATAGTAGTTTGTTTTGTTGGAGATACTGCATTAGTTGCAAGTGAACAACTCTTTCTAAAATTATTGATAAGGGTGATAGTATGGCTATAGGGTGATAGTTGGTCAGCTCTAAGGAGTTGCCTCCTTTGTGCAGAGAAACAATGTGGGATGTTTTCCAGAGGGTAGGTACTTTGTGTTCTGAAACTGACCTATTTATGAGAATTGACACTGGATATGATATGGCCTCTGCTGATATTTGAAGGAAATCTGCAGGAAGTTTATCAGCTGCTAGTGTGGTTGGTTTTAGCTTCTTAAGGAGGTTTGAAATCATTTTAGTGGACACTGGCTGCAGGGAAAAGCTAGAGGCGTTATTTTTTGTATTACTGTCAGTTGTAATGGATGATTGTATTGGCGTGCCATTGTTTTTTGGGTATTGGCTAGATTTTGTACTGTTTCTGTAAATAATTTATTAAATTGTGTAGGGATATTGTCTTGGTTGTTTGGCAACACAGGGATAGGGGTGGATGCTTTCCCAGGGTGAAGTAATCTATTGAGGCCCAGAGTTTTTGGGGGTTATGGGTATATTTATCTTATAGGTTTTTATAGTAGTTGGACTTGTCAAGTTTAGTTAGCCTGTTGGCTTTATTACGTAGTTCTGTGTACTTTTGCCTTAGAGTAGTATTTTTATCTTTGTGAGATGCTATCCAGATTTTGTCCCTTTCTTTCATTGTACTTTTTGTCTCTTTGGTTAGCCATGGGGCATGGTAGGTTTTTGGCCTAATAGTTCTGGAGGGTGCATGATAGTCTAGGATTAGTAGGAAGGTTGAGTTAAAATACTGTACTGCTTCATCCAGAGGTAGCTGCTTGAGGGGGAACCAATTGCAACAACTTAGTGCCTTATTAAAGTCATTGGCTATGAAGTTTCTTTTATTACGTATTACTCAAGATAGGTAGGTTGGGCAGATGGTGGGTTCTGTCCCTGATTAGGTAGGTGGGTTGATGGTCACTTAGACTGTCAGGAAAACAGCCTGATTGTTGTACAAGAGGGAGGTGGGATACCAGAATCCAATCCAAAATGGATTGACGTTTGGTTGTTTTGTCAGTCCTAGTGGGGGTAGTTATTATATGGGTGAACCCATGGAGGTTGATGTGATCTGAGGGATAGTGGTTGGAGCAGTTGTCCCAGTCTATGTTAAAGTCACCTAGTAGTATGGTTTCGTAAGGGAGGGAGTGTGAGAACCAATTTAACAGGTTTTTCATTATAGGAATGTTATTACCTGGTGGGAGGTAGGCACCTGCAACGATTATTTGTTTGTCGGTGTTTAGTTTAAGTTTGGCAAGGATAAGTTCTATCTCGTTGATTTCTTCATTATTATAATCAACTAGTTCTAGGGTGAGGTGATTTTGAAATAGAATTGCTACACCTCCACCCTTTTTCCCTGTTCTGTCTCTACATATGATATCATAACCTGAGGCTATGATCTCATTATTGTGGTGATCAGGTTTGAGCCATGTTTCTGTTAATACCACTATGTCAGGTTTATACAAGGCTAATAAGGCATGCAGGTCATGAATTTTGTTCAGTACACGTCTTACGTTTATATTTAGAAAGAGGAGAGAGGATTTGGGTTTGTAGAAGGGGGGGATTTGGAAACTGTATTTCAGTTTTTTCTATTGGTATGGGGCCAGGGTTTGGGTGTATGTCTCCACAGCAGGAGAGTTTTTGCAGTAGGTTTAGGTAGAGTTTGGCTAGTTTATCAAGAATTTTAGATAGCTTGTGTGAGGTGTGAGGGTTTGTTTTTACTGATAACTTATTGTAAAAGAGGGATGGGTTTGAAAGAAGGTAGTGTTGGGGGTTGTTATAGGAAAGTTTTTTAGTAGTGTGTGGTTAGCTATGGGTTCGCTTTGCCATGAGGGTGGAAAGTGATATGTAGTTGGGTGTGGTAGGAAGAGAGAATAGAAAGTAGAAGTAGGATGGAAATAGTTGATGGTTAGAGTAGCATTTTTAGTAGAAGAGTTTTTTGCAAGCTGTACATGTTTTTAGATTTGGTGAGGATAATTTTTATTTAGGGAGTATACTAGTGTGTGTGTACTTGGTGATATGCCTGGGTGTGTTATTATGGGTGTGGTGGTTATAGTTTATGTTGTACTTGATTGATGAGGTGTAATATGATAATTGTGAAGGTGTGAATTGCTGGTGGGTGTGGTGTTTAACTATAAGTTTGAGTGATCTAGGGGTGGGTGAGAATGGGGGTAGGGTAGAGGAGCGAAGTGAGCCTGAGCGGTAGTGAGGTCGAACGGAGCGGGTTAGCACCGTCATGGAAGAGGCAGGGTGATAGAATAAAACAATCAGTGAAAGGCAGGGTGATAGAATAAAACAATCAGTGAAAGGCTTTTCAGCAGGACAGAGCTATTTTTTTTATCTAGGAATAAGTCTTTTTATTTTCTTTGTTTATGCACCAGGCTATGGAGGAGAGTTTAGCATACATAAAGCAGGACACAAGACTAGGGAGGGGGGAATATGGTCACTAAGCTGTGAGTGAGGCTAGGTTGCTGAGTGGGGTGGTAGAGGAGGGAGACGGGGTTACTGGGTTAGGGTTAGGTGAGTAAGAGTCTGTGTGCCTGGATTAGACAGTATGAGGAGAATGTACAGATAGTAGTATGAGGTAGTGAGAGACTGTGTGGATGACATAGACAGTGTGAGGAGAGGGTACATAAAGTTGTAAGAGGTAAGGGCTAAACCAGTAGTAGCTTTAGTGGAGAGATAAGGAGCTAACAGAGGTATGGGCTAAACCAGCAGTAGCTTTAGTGGAGAGATAAGGAGCTAACAGATGTAAGGGCTAAACCAGTAGTAGCTTTAGTGGAGAGATGAGGAGCTAACAGAGCACATGGCTGGGCAAGTGGATAGGGAGGTAGGAATACAAATGTGGGAAAGGGTGGAAAAGCCTGATGACCCATGGGTCAAGACAAAGTACGAGATGGGTCCCGTCAAGTGGAGAGTGGGCAGTGTGTAGTGGTGTGTTCAGACCCGACCTGCACCCAGAGTAAGGATGAGTACTGTAGAGGAGGTGCGGGTGGGGGAACTATGGGTAGCTAATTTTGGGTCTAGGCATGCAGGTGTTTGCTGGAGTGGGTCTATATGGACAGTCCCAGGGATGTAAGAAATAGTGTTCATTGGGCAGAGGCACTGCCCAATGGGCAGCCACACCCACTACAAGTCCCACTGCAGCACTTTCTTTTATACATGGCAAAGAACAGAATAACCAGATGTAGATGTAAAAATGTAGAAGTGTGTGTGTATATATACCCATACCTACATGGAGTTAAACCTCCCCCTCCCCCTCTCCGTAGCACAAATGTATACATACAGAGACAGAATATAATTAAATACCCACAAATAGATATATACATATGCAGACACCCATACATCCATATGTCGTTAGACATATATATACAGCAATATATATATATATATATATAATATATATATATATATATATATATATATATATATATATATATATATATATATATATATATATATATATATATGCATATATATAAATATATATATATATATATATATATATATATATATATATATATATATATATATATATATACATATATGTGTGTAAACATACATGTATAAATAGTTAGGATATTTATTGATTTATTTATTTAATTTACATCTGTTACCCGGGTAAGTCTGGCTGTGCTTTTGGCTCATTTTCAGCAGAGACACGGGGAGAAAAGCTCCTAAGGACTAGAAAACATTTTATTAAATATTAGTACACAGCAGATATATACATATCTATATCTATATCTATATACATAGATATATATAGATATGATACAGCAGTTAAGAATTACATATGTTCACAGGCCGTGCCAATAGGGGTGAGGGGTCCAATCAACAAAATGTAACACGTAGCATCAACCACCCCACCCACAGCTAGACAGGTGAAACATACAAACACATGATACAAGTAAGCACACCACTGCTTTCCAGACCACAGGCAGGATACTACCAGTGCGAGAGACCTGCCAAGTCTAATCTTGAAACAAAGACATCAATGTCCCTTGTGGGGCACCCCAAAAACTGATGATGATCGAAGTCAGTCCCTGTAATGATTTATCTAATCAGGCCATGTATGTACATGGAACAGTAGGTTGGGCAAGCCTGATGACCCATGGGTCGAGACAGCGTACAACATGGGTCCCGAGACGTGGAGAGTGGGCAGTGTGTAGTGGTGTGGTTAGACCCCACCTGCACCCACAGTAAGGATGAGTGCTGTAGAGGAGAGGCAGGTGGGGGAACTATGGGTATGCAATTATGGGCCTAGGCGTGCAGGTGGTGGCTGGTGCAGTTGTATTCGGACAGCCCCAAGGATGTAAGTAATATTGTGAATTGGGCAGAGCTTCCTCCCGTACCTTTCAACCTCTAACAGCAAAACCACTGGACAGAACCTAAACCGTTGGGGGGACAAATAGGGACAGAAATTACATATTCCATTTACAACCTTAGAAAGCTGATAGAATAATAGGTTATGCATTAGCATGACTCGTTTGAAGGATGTGAAGTCTTAAACCAAAATACTTGTCTGTATTTAATGACTTCAGTTCCCAGGTATTTGCCAGACAGGTGCAGACTGTAAGAGGAACACACCAATATTATGAAGCAAACTCTGGACAGTCTGCGGATTCTGTACAGTCGACAGGTATGCTTTTGCCTAACGGGCCGCCATTCCTGATATGGGTCCCACCGCAGCACAGTCCAGTTTACATGGCAAAGTACGGTATAACCATATGTGTTGTTGCATAACCCACTACACAACACCTATGAACACATGGTTGCAACACCCCACTGTAGGCCTGTAGGCTGATCTAATTGGCATCACAAGGTATTATTGTAGTCCTCACCGCCACCCAGGGGTGTGAGTGTCCAACGCAAACACCAAATGCAGTGCATATGTACAGCTGTTTTTGTAGACAACATGGGCAGCTGTGGACCTTCCCTGCAGCCATCCTGCACAACCCTGGATAATTCCCCTACTAACTCCTCCCTTTGTGCCCCATGCACACCACATACCTATCAGCCTCTGTTCCATGTCTATTAATGTTTATGGTTACACGTAGGTGACACCCTCTTCCCCCACTATATTGCCAGTATCTGGAACCCCAACCCACATGTAGTATCACAGCTGTCCCACAGGACACATGTAAATAACACATGAAGGAACACCACAAGCACACCTGGAGCAGCACAGGCTCACCACCTTGTGAACCCCCCCCCCAAATCACACTCTATACCACTACATCAACTAGTGATACCGACACCTCTTGTCCTGCCTCGCATACAATTCCCAACATCCAACAAACCTTCCTTATTGCTCCCCATCCAATTATACTTACAGGCTACTATACAATTACAATGTCACCCCCACTACCTACCTACCTAGTCCTTAGCTATTCCCCTGTACTGTACCACAGATATGGAATAACTACACCTACCCCAAATACCTGCATGTAACCTATCCATACCTGTTAAACAGGAATCCATCTTCACCTTAAACTGACCTTTGTCAACAGTCATACCTGACATGTAAACCTGACCTAAGCATGGATAATACTGACATTTTAATGTAAACTAAGCATGAAGAATGGGGGACGTAGCTATGTTATGTCTGTTACCCTCTATGAATGTGAACACCCCAGTATTAATTGGAATAAGTAGCTGGGGTCAATGTGGAGCTCTACACCCCAGGCCACTGCAGACAATGGACAAGCATAGTCAGATTGTCCTGGTTGACAAATGTAAACAAAATACACAAAGTTGCGTGTGTGTATGCGGGAGCAAGCAGATGTAAGCCTGTTTGGCTGCCGGTATGCGATTACCACACTGGTGAAGGAATGTAGAGGCTAACTCAGTGCAAGACGCCACAACCAGAGATCAGTAATGCTGTGCATCGTGCAAACCAGCACATACCCGCCTACAAATGTTCTACAGTGCCTTAGTCATTCTATAGCCAACAGCTGTTGTTGTGGCCATTAACAAAATAATCTGCACTGCCAGGTTGCAAACCCCCGACCCTGCACACTATAGTCGATGTGAGTTCTACTAAGCTATGGCAGATACACATTTAGAAGGTGTGATCACAAACACATCATCCAGCACAGTCATCCAACAGTATAGGAAATGTATATAAGTGTGTAGATTACTACCAGAACACGTGTCCATTGCTCAACCACAGTATTCTGAGCAGCCTATGTGCAGCACAAAACAGTGCCTGCCCAATCATACTGTGAGAACAGTAGTCCTGCATAATACTGAAGGGAATAATGATATACGCTGCACACCATGGGGGCATGTGAGCATGCTTCATGCACAGTATGTTACACCTGGGGTGTTGGTTTTGTGGAACCAGGAGACGAGGCTGGCCAGGTGTGTGAGCAAACCGCTGCTACACAAAACCCTGGCAGGATGCTACAAGTGGGAGAAACACTATAGACCAGCTAGGTCTACTCTTGACACAACAACAGGTCCATCCCTGGCGGGATGAACCAACAGTTGTGGGTCACATCGATGTCTCCACCAGTATCGGAGGAGGATCAAGGAAAGGCTGGTACGTACATGGACTAAACGGACAAAGAGTCTGCAGATGCTTGGGTGCGGGCAGCATACTGGAGGTCTACTGAGATGTGCAGAGAGGGAATTGTGTGGAGGTGTGGTATGGCAGGGCTAGCAACTGGGGAATGGATGGATGCTGTGTACATGGAGCTTGGGGGCCGGGGGAAGGGAACATGGGTATGTCAGTATGGTAGACATATGCAAATGAAGCAGAACAGCAATAGTGTAGTGGCCAGAGCATCCGCCTAATGCTCACGCATTCCCGGGTTGAGTCCCACTGCAGCACATCCTATTTGCCATGTAAAATCTGTACGTTAACATTGTTGTGCTGTATAACCTACTAAATACCATTTATATTTGCACAGGAGTACTGCCTTAAATGCACATGTGAAATGTCATAATGACTAAGGCACTAGTAAGCATGAGTAAGCACATAACAGAAATAGTACGCATGGATAAGCATTTGTAAGTGTGCGTACATGTATTTGCTTGGGGGTAAGCATTGCCTACATAGATTGAGCTAAGTAGATGCTAGCTGAGTTTAAGGAAATGCAACCGGAGGTTAGCATTGCTTAGCTCTGCTCAAACTCGCGCACACCCACGTACAATTGCTGAAATGTCCCTAACTCACTCTGTATCCGACAGCCGGTGTTCTGCCCTGAAACAAAATATACAGCCTCTGCAAGGCTCAAACCCGGGACCCTGCACATCATACACTTATGTGATTTGCCAGTAAACCATGGCAGATGTACATACCCACTCATTTCACATAGATATCATCCAGCACAGTCAACAGCACAGGAAATGTAGTAATAACACACCACACAACCTCTTAATGCATGAATCCCGGATATAGTGTGCCATAATTTGGGTACATATAGGGATATCTGTCATATCTTGCTCTAATACACCTAAATGTTGCAAGTTACACAGTTATATGTAGTAGAACACATATTGAAGGAGATGATAAGTCTGAAACACGTACATGTCTGCACGAATGACTGACCTCAGTCCTAAGGTCATCCATGTCAATTGCCAAGAGAATGAGGTACAGGCCTCACATATAAGCCAAACATGCATGGACATATGGACAGATATACATCTGTAGATGTAGACAGATAGACAGCTATTGGTATATATATGTGTATGTATGACTCACAAATAACCATATAACAGCAATCGTATATCGATAGATTAATATGTTCAGTGTACATATCTATCTATATATCTATATCTATATCTATATATATATATATATATATATATATATATATATATATATCTACATACATACACACGTGTATATATATATATATATATATATATATATATATATATATATATATGTATATATGAATACATATACACAGCTAGAGTTATATCAGTGTCCACTTCTATCCCTCTATATATGGGGGTTTCACATATATAATTATGCAGATATATATATATATATATATATATATATATATATATATATATATATATATATATATATTTACAGATAGACATGTGTATATGATTTCCACATGGGAATGGACTCCTGGCCCACTCCTTACTACATACCAGACCATGAGCACAGTTAATGGGGATGGGGGCACAAATGAGGGACACCAGGTAATTACTGCTATGTAACCCCCCAGCCCTAATGGATATGCTGTGCAATCCAATATCCAGCACATGCAGTACTAGATGGCAGGACCCACCACAACACAGCTACAATGCTCCAACAGTAATCCAAGTCACCTGTACATGTCAGGGCAGTATCTGTAACATATCATGCAGATAGGCCATTGTACCACAGGGAATGTACTATGTAGAAGGGGTACACATTACAATGGTACAGATATGCGCACACATCTATACATTGACAATCATGTGCAGGTATATACATATATATATATATATATATATATATATATATATATATATATATATATATATATATATATATATAGTTATAAGAGATATGGGATATATGGGTACATACACATATACACAGACAAAGGGTATTAGTAGCCATACATATGTAGAATTAGTGTGGACGTACTGGGTGCAATGTATATCCCCAGCCACAAGCCCTGTAACTGGTACCTGTAACATGTGTGGTGTGGCAACCAGACCCACAAAGGGGATACTTACATTACACATGTACCCATTCACAATTCAAAGGACATGACACAACACACAGGTAAGTATACACAGACAACCTTAATTTGTGTACCATACAATAATGTATGCCATTACTGACAGCACATAGATGATGTATATAACCAGTGATGGATGCAAGGCCCACACAAAACAGTAGATGCAGACAGTGTGGATATATAACATACTAAGGTGTCCAGGCCAACCCCTTCAGTTCGTACAACAGTAGACAAAGGATTTGCCTCCACGATACATAACACTCAACAATATCAGTTGTAGTTCAGCAGCCTCCCATTACACTCTGAAGTCAAGCCCTAGGGGGACATTCATTACTTGTGGTAATGTCAATGTATCTGTCACATGTATGGACCCTGACCAACAAATGTTGTGCGAGTCCACGTTATGACTGAAATGATAGTAGGAATGCTAGCAGTAATTAATGATAGGCAGTTACCTAACAACCCCTAACCGTATCACAGCAGGAAAAAGCCTGCCATATATGTGGAGGACAAAGGCAGGAACACAGGGCCATACTCGCAATATTGCAGTTACACACCCTGGAACATGCTGGTGTTACAGGATGTATTGCAACATATCCTTATGCAGGAATAAGACATCAGGGCCACAAATGGATATAGCCATGTACTGCTAGCAACCAACACACACACTGCCAGTGTAATATCCGACACAGGACCTGTGTGGTGGACAGACAACACATGATAGGCACACCTCTGTCCAGCTAGAGGATAGGCCCACAGTAGTCAGCTATGCAGACAGAATGCAGTCCAAGGTAAACTAGTATGTACACACACACACCCTGTAATACGAGTACTATGCAAAGCATTACACCACTCTACTCACAGTCTGTCTGTATGTCCTCATCCTTCGACATATATGTGGCTGCCCTGAGTGTGCAGGTTCTCCTGTAAGAGGTATTGCTACCTGCTGTCCGTAACATTGATGCCCACACACAGGGAGGATGTCCATCAAACAGGGAATGTACAGGGAATACACCCTCATGATGTAGGGATTCATAGTGTGTAGTTGCCATGACATTGGTAATTGGAAGTACTACACATGTGTACTCAGATATATATATGGCTGTCTGGATAAGTACATGTCCATATAGTCCCACCATATGTCCTGGACATGGAGTGTAGCCCTACCAGAGCCCCTACAGTCCCAATGTCATAGTGCAAAGGGATGTCAGATATGTATAGCTGTTATATTAATAGATATTTGCTACTGTCATTGGGATTGTTGTCACAGACATGGTGTGTGTAGAAGTGACATCTGCTCATAACATGTGTGTCATTGGCTACTGACAGACATTCTAAGGTTATCATCATACAGTACCTGCATATATAGCAGGCTCAACAGCCATGTCACAGCACAGGGTAGGATACACCTGTGTGACAGTGCATAACCACAACCAATGTGAACACAGCCACAGTCACATATGGTATGCTAGCATAATAGTAAAGTATATGGATTATCTGTCCTACACCATCCTCATATGTACCACTCACAGAATGACCCTACATATACTGGGCTGCTACACAGTCTTGTCAGATGGCTGTCTGTGGTATGGGACATGTGTGTGTATGGCCCTACAAACATGTAAGGTAAAACGTTACCATACAGTATGGCAGCATGTAACATCAGATAGAAGGGGAGCTAGAACAATGACATCTACCACAATCTGTACACAAGCCATAATACATATTGACAATGCACACACTGCCGACATTCACCATCACTACACAGACCTCAGTACTGTACAAACATCCACATAATGTCCAGGTTGTGGCATTAAATATAACCCCTACTGTACATGACATGTGTAGCACTCTGATATATCACTGGCTTGTTATCAGATATGATGACACTATTTACTGTGTACAGCACATATGCACCACTTCATGCATGACATATGTACAAAAGTTGACAGAGGTGTGGCTGACAGCACATACACAGGGCCAGTATAGACATGTTGCTGTGATACCCTCATTAATCTACCATTGTAATGGGGTTTGTTACAACATATGTCCAATGAGGGATATGTAGTCAGTAACGTTCACGGCCTTCACCATCAGCAGACAGCAATCCTCACACTACCTTCTGCATTCTGCACATAGATGCATTGTGGCTAACACATGAATCCAAAGGCACAGCACTGCCCAGTCTGCAGATGACCCTGCAGATGGGGATTCCTCATATACATGGAACTGACATGGCAGGTATTGCAACATGTATGACAGGCATATGCAGACAAACACTGTTAAACCAACATTACTCCATATGCAGTATAGCAGCACTTACAGTCTGTAGTCAGGTCAGGCACAGCCCTCTCCTGTCTGTTGCCCTCTTTCCATACTGTATGTTGTTAGAGGTAAATCCCCAACCCATCTGAAATTATGTTTGCCAAACGACAGTAATAGCTCCTGCTCACAGTGACAGACAAGGGCCAACACCACAAGGATGTTCTCAGGTACTGGAGTGCATTTCCATGCAATTGGCTATGGGAACGTTACCACAGCTGTTCCACATGCAGTCGGCTAGGGAAGGGCTGCAATTCATGCAGAGGCCATCAGCTGATCATGAGCATCACTTAAAATACACATGCTGCTGCCTAAGCAATGCAGGTGTGGGCCTCCACATCCACCAGAGAGGGAGTGGGGGAGACAGACAGAGGTGAATACATGTCAGGAAGTGGTGGGAGGGTAAAACTGATGCATGTATGTGCCACACACCTACCAGCACAGGGTATCAAAACCCTGACAGCTATGTAGTGCTATCACAGTTTGATGCTGTTATTGGATGCACCACATGGGTTATCTGGTGTGGAGCACTCAGAACATATAAGTGATGGTGAGTGACATCTGCAACAGGGATACGGTAGATATACAGTAGGTGGCGTACACATGCCTGTCTGCATGAACAGGTGCCAGCGTCAGCACAGGCACACTCACACAGGGATGCACACACATTACCCCACTTGGCAGGGCCAGGAATGCAACTCGTCACTAGTGGGATTGCCACAACACATTAATATGCAGGGAACGCATGCACCACATGGGTCATATGGAGGTTGTATGGGCAGTGAGTATAAGGGGGTGCCAGACATCAGGCAACATGCTTCACTGTGCCCTAGGAGGAGGAGTGCATGTGGATGTGGACATACGCACCATACAACACACACACAAACAAACAGGGTGCCAGTTCGGACATGCATGGGTGCATGTCTGCATGAGTGAGTTGTGGCCTACAGTGCCAGCAGGCTATACAAGGGTAGGCGATAGATATACCTTGGCATCAAGCCACATGACAATGGTCTGCATTGTGGCACAGGCCTGTAGCTTCTGAATTTGCCCACACAGGTGTGTATTTTATCTGTCATCCAGTCACCTGGATGACTATTGTGTGTGGCCAATGCTGTGCATCACTTAACATGTATGTGTTCCCTAGTCCATGACTTGGATGGTGTCTAGGATGTGCACACCTCCCACATGCATGTACAGTGACATGTGAACTGTACCTGGGGTGTCTGGCCCATGCTGTGAACACAGCTTATCATCAGATGTGCCAGTCTTGCTCACCTGTGGCAGGGACTGGTACTGGTCAGCAGGTTTACCCTGCACCTACATTGATAGCATGCTAACAGCATTCCCTGATGTCAATGTCATCTGTCCATACAGGGCATGTTGTCAGGCTTGGTATGTCCATTGTGAGTCACATGTGAAGGCACAGTGGGGTTGCTAACTGTGATTGGCTGGCCTTGATGTCACATGTATGGGTATGGCTTTGCACCAAAGCCTCTCAGCCATTTACATCTGTTATCCCTGTATGGTTGACATTGTGATATAGAGTAGAGCCACCATAAATGAAATTAGCAAAACCCCTCCACATTGCCCACAGGTGTCACACACACTCACAACCACCTCTACACAGGATATGAGTTACAAACACACACACACACCTGTCATGTCTGGGAGTAGAACCCCTACCTAACTAGTTTACTACACTACAGCACTACACAGTTATAGTACATGCCATGGACATTACTGAAGTACATCTTCCCCAAAGGTGTATTTCACAGTTAATGATGTCAGCAGGATTACTAAAGTAGGGATTTGTAATGTACTGCGAGTGAGTAGCCTATAATGCATTGCTCCATACAGAGACACTGAAACACACGTAAAACATCCGGAACTGCCATGGATGGAGATAGAACACTACCACCATTCTAAATCACACTACAGCACTACGCAGTTACAGAATGCGCTACGGCGATTACTGGGCTATCATTTTCCCAGAGGTGTACTTCTAGGTGAGTGACATCAGCAGCCTTGCCAAAGTAGAGTATTTGTATTGTATGGAATGTGAGTAGCCTAAAAAGCATTGCTCTCCACTCAGTCAGATACACACACACAGATTCACACACAAACACACAAAGTTGCCAGGTCTGGGGTTTGAACACCTAAGTAAATAGTTTATCACACTACATCAGTATGCAGTTACAGAATATGCTACGGCGATTACTGGGCTATCACTTTCCCAGAGGTGTACTTCTAGGTGAGTGACATCAGCAGCCTTGCCAAAGGTGAATATATGTATTGTGCAGAGTGTGAGTAGCCTAACAAGCATTTCCCTCTACACATTCAGAGACAGACAGGCACACACATGAACACACATTCACACAATTGACAGGTCTGGGGTTAGTACTACTACCTAACTAGTCTTTCACTACAGCGGTATGCAGTTATGGGATGTGCCATGCATATTACTGAGCTATAGCTCTCCCAAAGGTGTAATTCACATTGGATGACCTCAGCAGGCTTGTCATACTACTGCTATGGGGAGGCAGTGTGTACATGGGCCATACCCCATTCATGCCACATGCGGGCACACATGGGGTCATATGTCACAGGTGCATGTCTACAGCTACTAGATGGCTACTTCCTTGTACAGTCTTGTTGCACAGCTGGAACTTGCACCACATGCTGACAGGTACTGGTGGCTATTATCCACAGTGGGTTACAGCCACACCTCATGTGTTGGAGGCCCTTTGGCTGTGTGCCAGTTGGGACAGGCCCGCATGGCTCCTTGTCATGGTCACCCTCTGCCACACATCTATGCCCGTGTACCTGTGGCTTATTATAGTGTGTTGTCCTTGCATATTTGTCTGTATTCCTATCCACTGTGTGTGCAAGGCAGGACTGGTGCATACTGACATGTGTCCGCACTGATAACTGCAACTTCCAGATATGTCTGGGCCACTGGTGTTTGCAGACAAGGCCTTCATGTATTTAAGTGTGTGAGCATGCCCAGTATGACCTCTCAGTATGTTGTTGACTGATATTGCCTTCATTCCTGTAAGTGTGTGAGCATGCCCAGTATGGCCATCTGTGCTTCATGTGTGGCTCACGTCCAGGTAGTTTGTACTGCGGTGCTGACCTTTGTGTTGTACACCAACAGGTAGCATGCTGTGTCTGCAGGGTATCCATCGGTCATTTGCCATTAACTGTTGCTACATTTCTGCATAGCAGGGGGGCACCTGACTGTTTCTACTGTTCTACACAGAAGTGGGGGGTACACCTGACTGTTACTCTAAGTGTACATTGGATGCGGGGCGCACCTGACACTTGTACACATTTGCTATGACTGTACTGGTATGTCAGGTGCTCCATTTCAGTCTGTAGTTTTACCTATCCTGCTGGCTAGAGGCTTACCAGTGTACTACAGATCCTAGCTTTGTTTATCTACATATTAGTTTATGACTTCCTAGCCTTCACAACTTACATCTGACTGCCTGGCCTGCTGTGGTCTGTCTGTAAAGGCCTGGGGGAGGGGTTACACATAGGGCACATTCAGAGGCCATAGTACAGCATTTGTTTGTGCTAGTCTTCACCTGTCCTGCTGGCTGAGACTGTTGTTGGGTATGTGAACCTTCCTGACTGGCATGTGTGGCTCTTATGGACACACATGTCGCTCAGGCGATTTCCTGCAGTGGGTTTTGTCACCCTGTGTAGTACTGGCTACTATGGTGACTTCAGTATGTGTTACAGATCTTATGATGCCACTATGGGTGTCTACTGTCTGCTGCCTTGACATCCGGCCAACCAGTTCCCTTGCATGTTCACATCCATACCATAGCTACAGGTAAAAACACATTCTACTCCATTTGGCAATTGGTAGGTTGATTGACTTACCTTGAGGGTGTGCTGGACTTGAGGATTGTGCTGGAGGGCTGCCTATGTCGGATGCACATAGTACACTCCCTATACATGGTTGGGCACAGGTAGTGTCATTTTTGGCATCCCTTTTACTGTCTGTGCGAGTCAGAGAGAGGTGTCATTCCCCGGGCCCCTCCTGTGTCAGTGCATATGCTATGCATTGCCTCTTTGCCAAGGCCAGTTTATACTGGGCATGCCCCCTTCTGCCTACTGGGGCAGGCTCAGTTGTTTCTCCTCCGAGTCACTCTGTGCCTGTACAGGCCTTGGCATTGGTGGGGGACTGTGTGGCCCTGCCCCATGCTGCTTCTGCTGCAGCTGTTTCCGCAGAATCATATTGTGTAGCATAGCACATATCATAACAATTTAGGTACATGTAGCTGGTGAGTACTGCAGGGCTCCACCGGATGTGTCCAGATACCAGAACCATGACCTGAGCATCCCAAACATACACTCTATTATATGTCTGGCCTGTGCATGTGCCTCATTATGGTGTCGTTGTTCAGGTGTGTGTGCATTTCTGATGGGTGTCATCAGCCATGGCTCCAGTGGGTACCCAGCATCCCCCACTAGGTGACCGTTTGGGATGTCCACATCGGCGAATCTGTGGTACAGTTGCGTCAGTTGCCATATGTGTGAATCGTCATAGCTTCCAGGGCAGCCAGCACACATGTTCAGTATAATGCCCTGGGCATCACATACAACCTGACAATTGATGGAGGGGATGCCCCTGCAGTTGATGTAGGCCCTACCCTGCTCACTGGGTGGTGCTTTGATACGTAAGTGTATGTAGTCTATATCACCCACTACCCCAGGGTAGTTTGCTATTTGGTGGAAGAGATGCATATTGCTGGTTAACACCTCACGTGTGTTGAGGAAATATACGTGCTCACTGGCATGTGCTGACATGGCTTCCAGGAAATGGTGGAATACTCTGGATGCTGATGCCTGTGAGATGCCCATGTTATCTCCAGTTGTGGTTTGGGAGGTACCTGTGGCTAGTATACCTAGGCCTACACATACCTTGGTATCCACTGGGATGGGTTCCCCTTGACCAGTGTGGTGTGTCAGGTGTGGCCTGCACAGCTCACCGATTGTCTGTAGGAGGTCTCTGTCCACCCTATAGCGCTCCACTATCTCCATCTCATGTAGCCATGGTAGATTACCCTGGGTCTGTACACTCTTCTCTGTCTCCTCACTGTGGGATGTTCGGCAGCATTGACATCCACACCAACCTCAGCCTCTTGCCCATGTTGTTCTATATTGCCTGCTGCAGCCCTTCTCATTTTGTAGGTTTTCTTTTTAAAATGTCCCCGCTTATATACACCGGTGGTGTAGAGTGTGGAAAAATCAGGGGGGGAGGTGTTTGCTTAGTTTATAGTGCTGTTCCGGGCTGGGCTGGTCAGCTGCCTGTGTAATTTGCTGATTCTGATACATTTCATCAGGCAGCTCAGCTAGTTCTCCTTCATTACCTTCCTACTGCTATTTTCCCTTCCCATTGCCTCCCTGTTTAAGCCTGTGTGTGCGCCGCACAAACAGACTGCTCAAATGTGCACAGAGCTGCTATTTCCTGGTTTAACTTCCTATTTCTTCCTGTGAAACCCGGTGCATGGCACACACACCTGCTTACACTTTGTAAGGAGTGCTAGGCAGTTTGGACACACCTCTAGCTTTGCTGTGCTAAGCTAGGAGCAGTCCCGAGCCACAGGGCTCCAATCCACTTACAGTATGCCTGACATCCCCCCAAGATGTCACCTATCTCCTAGTTAAAATCACCCATGCGTATAGTATTGTGCTGGATGGTGAGTGAATCTGGTAAATTCAGGTATTCGGTATGAGTTTCCTGGATCATGGTGGGGGACCCATAGCTAGCAAGAATATGGTATTGGATTTTTCCCATGGTTAGTTGAAGATGGAGTAGCTCATGCATGTCATATGGTTTTACCAGCCTGGAGGTGTGCTTATCATTTTTCTAGATAGATACACCTCCACCTTTTTCTCTTTCATGTTCATTTGGTGGTTGGAATTTATGAAAAGCATTATAGCCATGCACTGCCAGAATGCTTTCCATGGCTTTGAACCATATTACAGTAACTGCACAGAGATCAGCATTCTCCAGGGTGAGGAGAGCATCCAGGGAGTGCAGTTTCTTGTTGAGAATTCTAGCATTGAGAAGTAATACCTTTAGCTTGCCCTGAAGTTATAGTTTACATTAAAGGTGGGAAAAGTTTTGAAATTATTTAGTATGGTGTCATTTTTTTATATCACAAAAACCTGGTGTGTGCGTGTATATATATATATATATATATATATATATATATATATATATATATATATATATATACATATATATATTTAGGCACTGAGCCTTATTAGGAAAGACAAAGATACAGAAAGTCTCTGTGTATTTAAGTAGCCCTCAAGAAACAAATTGATTAAAAAAACATGCAAAATGTGCATGCTAGGTAAGTAAAGTGTCTATCTGCCACATAGAACAAAAGCACCAAGCCAAGCAGATTTCTTAAAACAGAAAACAAAATGGAGCAGATAAAACACAAAATAGCTCTATCAGTTTGAGCAACTCACAGACACAAAATGGGGTACAGGGGAGGCTTGCAAAATATGTTTTAAAATGTTCATACTTTGTGGTTATTCTTCAGCTCATGCAAATTTTTGTCAAAGTTATGTGTCAGCATTAGAGGCACTGATTTGATTTAAGATACTAAACTTATATATATACGATTTCACTTTGAAAGTTTGAAATACTGAAATGTCGAACTTCAGTATCTCAAGACAAAAAAAAGAAAGTTAAAATACTGAAACATGGAACTTTTCCCAAGACATGTAAACACTTGCCCATCGTGGGGAAAATATGCCCTTTTCCCCACTATAGTGCGATCCTAGAGTTGGTACATATAGTTAGGGGGAGTGTGGGTGGATAGCCCCCCCACATTGGGGGTGTGGGGGGCATAGCCTCCTACCTAGGTGGGTTTCCGATGATACTGTATGTACTTTGTAGTTTTGGACAAGTTTTTACTTGCCCTGGGAAAATTTCCATGTTTTGGGATTTTAAGTTTCGTTATTTTCATCTCAAGATACTAAAATTCGACATTTCAGAATTTTTACTTTCTATACACACACACATATATATATATATATATATATATATATATATATATATATATATATATACAGTTTTAGCTTTCATCACTTTTTAGGAGTGATTTTACCTTACACATTTTATTGTGAGGGAGCCATGAAATTACAAACTTGCAGGTAGTAATCCATAGCTGTAATTTTCTTCCTTACTAATGTGGCCTTTGCTAGGAGCAACATTTAGTGAGTCAGCAATTAAGTCTATTTGACTAACCAGAATTGCAAATTAATTGATAGCACCAAATGATAATCAGGCAACTTTCTCTCCCCATTTTTCTTTATAACAGCACTGAATAAACAACATGATTTTTACCTTACTCTTACTACTTATAGTAGAACAGCTCTCTCTCGAGCATTCTATGCATTTCTGAATCATCTTCTCTATTGACACCACTTTCTACTCAGACCCACTCAGAGTAAGGCAGCTTCAAGCATCCACTGCACTTAGTATTAAAAAGTATTTTCTTCAATTTTGTTAACAAATATGGAGCTAAAAACCCACAGTACACCATGTCTTCATGTTGTTATATACCTTCATTCCTTAGTGATAAATAACTGCATCGCAATCATGTATTAAACAGCTCTCTCTCTCTCTCTTTCTCTCTGTTGTCTCTGTTTTTCTCTTATCTTTATCTTCCCTTTACTCACCCCCCCCAAGGAATAACTGCTAAAACCAAATAATCTTTTATCCTTAAACTGTTATTTTATTCCTAAAGAAAATTATCCCCCGGATTCATGAAGCTCGGAGCAAGTCCGGCGTAAGTTTTGCGCCGGCAGTGCGGTGTAGATGTGGAGTAGATGCGCCATATGCATATTAATGAAGGCACGCAGCTGCCACAGCCATGTGCATAGGAAATGTGCGCGAGTGCAAGGGGCTTATCGAAGTTGCGCAGGGAGGCATGTCAATGTCGGCTTTCGAGGAGCAACCTAAACTGCTGAATATTATATTCCACCAGCAATAGTAATCGTACCTATCAGTGTCCGCGGAGACTGAAACGTATGCAAAGCAGAGTCCCTGCGAACAGAAAATGAAGAGTCAAACACAAATGCACAGTAGGGAATAACGGGTCCCTACCCATGAACAAATGACAGGAAAACCATGTGCCTGTAGTCCAACGTAGTGTTGATAGCTATACCATGTGGAAGTGAAAAGTATCAGATGTTAGCGCGCCACCAGTAGGTACGTCCAGTCCAATGGAGAGGGTCATCATCCGACCCATAATTGAAGGGAGGGAACATAGCTGTGCAGATGTGTCCATAACAAAATACACGAGGAGAAATGTAGATATAGGTAGTGACCGTATGTCTGAATCATATCCCACAAGCCATGTAATAGTCACATACAAAAGGTATGTCCGTATTTCACATACCAAAAGTGATAGGAAATAGCATACGCATGTAAATGAAACAGAAGGAGCATATAAATGAGCCATAACAACACGGACACATGTAGGCCGAAAGGAACAGTATAATCCATACCGTCGACCAAGATTACCACCTGTCCCACTTTGCGAGCGACAGTCCCTATGTGGGCAGATGTGTCCTGACACAAACATGTAAAACTGGCAAATGTCCAGAGAATATAGGACATAATTCCTCCGTAGACATCATGCAATAGTTGCAGTAAACATATTTCACTGGACGTATAATACAATAAGATACCGAAATGCTACAAGAATAAGCTTAGATATAGGCAAGAATTGTAAGTTCTATCTGCCGAACTGACCTTGGGTATGTGTCGGCCTGTAAAATATGCTGTGTTCACCGCAACTGTCACAGTAGGGTTGCCACCCTTACAAATGGCCAAAGTGGGACATGTTTGGTACAGACATCAGACTGTACAGGCTGACACATACCCACGGCCAGTACAAAGGACTGAACATAACTGTTTTGCCTACAGAAAAGCGTATTCTTGTAGCATTTTAGTTGCTTATTCTGTTTCTCATAACAGTCAGGTATTTCAGATACAGAATTAACTGTTTAATGCAACTATCACATAAAATATAAGAAATATGTGTGTCCTAAAATCTCAGGACATTTGCCATGTTGACAATTACATGTCAGGACACAACTGCCCAAAGAGGAACTGCCCCTCGCAAAGTGGGACAGTTGGTAACCCTATGTCACACTGTGGCCAATTGAAAAGGTGGAAACACAATCGTTGACTGTGGGGAGGCAATGTCCACAATGATCGGACATGTGTAAGGAATAGCTTGGACATAGGAAAAGGTGCCATCCTACCAATGAGTAGAACAGGCTGGCAAAATCCGGAAGTCAGCTGTATAATCCGAACCTGTATGTGACACAGTCGAATGGGTAGTACCCGGATACACCAACCAAGTAATGAAAGTGAAGTAAGGGCGTGTACCTATGTGCGTGAGGTATAGTATATGGAAAGCAAACATGGCAGGGTAGTCCACACAACCATAAAGGTACCTGACACATGTAGGGTAGTCAATGTGTAACTCTGGCCATGTCATGGGCCAACAACCAAAGTAGTGCTCTATGGGGTGTGAGTAATTCGCGTGTGAGGGGTGTGTGTTTAATGATAAATTCCTCAAAGGCGATACATGTGTCATATGCAGAAAAGGTGAACTGGAGGTGTATGAGGGGGAAGCAGGTGAAGTGGAAAGAAACACAACCTCATGTAGAAACAGCTGCAAGACAAGCAGACAGCAGTCCATAGTGTAGAACACAATCTCATAAACATATGAATATGGAAGTATGCAAAACAAATGTATAGATACGGCACCATCACATACCCACAGATGGGTCCTGATGGAACTGGCCATAACAAACGCAACACACCTGGATGCATAATAGCCTACCCAGCATACCCTCCACAACACACAACCTGCCACCATACCAGAACGTCCACCAAATCCAGCCGTACTAGGTCCACTGGTTTGTTGCAGAAACAGCTACACACAGTGACCCCTATGCATATGTAGTAGGTATTGTCACCCTAGGCAGTGTCAGGATTGCAAACCATGTATCCCCTGCAGGCAAAACCCCCTGCACGTTTTCGTGCATCCACAAAAATCTTCGTTATCTAACATGTTTTCATTTTGACCAATTTTTGGGATATCCCTCATGGGATGACCAACTTGTGTAAATAGTAGAATGGGTATGACGACATGATGTCCAATCCAGTAGATATCTGGACACAAGTCAGAACGTGCAGTGGAGGTCCATGACACTGTCCAGCCCTAAGTGGGCATGCATAACCTACCACCCAGGATAAAATACCTTCCCGTGATGCACATGTCCAGAGACGAATAGGAGGGAGAATATAATGCACACATTTGCAAAGTGGAAAACGGCATGAGGGCGAGGAAGACACTACATAAACAGGTCAACCCTGATCAAGTGTGAGGGAATCTGACTGTGTGCAGTCGTGACTGACCATACCTGTCAACCTGTGTGAGCAAGATATCTGGACAGAGCCGTGAATATAAGTGAGACAAAGGTCCAAAATCAGGGACAATCTGTAAACATATCTCTTAGAAACATAGAATTTGATAGAATAACAGTTTGCACATTGGCATTAATGTCTGGAGTATGAAGTCTGAAACCCAACTGTCTGTCAGCATGTTCCAACTGCAGTCTTTAATGCTGAGCTACTGCTGTGCCAGAACACAACAGCGTATTACAGAGGTCTGTGCCATACCACTCAACTGTCCGGATATTCGCAGAATGACTAGGGTCACCACCTGTCCCACTTTGCGAGTAACACTCCCTCTGTAGGCAGTTGTGTCCTGTGAAATAAATCAACACATAGCAAATGTCCCGAGAGTTTATTCCCTAATTTACTTTAATAGTCGCATAAAACGGTTATTATATATGAATCCTCAATATGTTATGTGAAGTAGCATAAGCAATTCAAATGTTACTAGAATAAGCTATTATATGTGCAAAAAAGGTTAAAGTTCAGTACTATGCATGGCTGTAGGTATGATTTGTCCTGGAAAATCTGACATCTCTACAGAACATGTCCCACTTTGGGCAGTCGAAAAGGTGGCAACCCTAAGAATGACCATAGGTTTGCCCCATAGTGTTGGCGTGTGCCTCCGACAATCTGCACCAGTGTGGTAAATAGCTGGGGATTGACGTCACTAAATAATGAGAAATATCCTGAGTATAAGACTCCACAACCTGCACAACAGTCATGCTAATGCAAAACCTAGCATTCTATCAACGTTCTAAGCTTGTAAGAGCAATCGTTAAAATGTGTCCCTAATTGTCCCACCATCGTGTAGGTTTTGCACAGGTTCGGTGCTCTAAGAGGTTGAGAGGTATGTTCTGTACAAATTTACAGGAACTGCCCTCGCACTTGTACAACTGCATACCTGTAGTCACTTTGTGTCCAAAAATAATAATCCCCATATGACTGTATACAGGTAATAGTCACATGTGAATGGGAACACCCCTCATCGTGGAGTATGGACTATAACAACAACACCCATAATATGTAATGCCAACAGAATAAGCTGCTGACAGGTGCCCAAACACCTGTGTCTATAAACACAGGTAAAACTTCAAAATAGGGAGATAATCCCCATATGCTTCGTCTGACATTTGACCTCGGCCAGGGAAGTTCCGTTCACCAGGTGGAAAAGCCTAAACCCAGATCATTACATGAACACCCTGACAATCAAAGACCAGTATGTGGCTGGACTATATGCCTTGGTGTTCTGCATATCCTCGGAGTGATTAACAATGCAGCCGGAGTCCACAGCAGTAGGCAATAGGGAATGTGTAATATGTAGTACCACCTTTTTCTCAGCAGGAGAATGGATGCCTGTGTCGTAGGTGAAGTGGTGAGGCGTATGTTGCTGTAGCTAAGTACTATGGGTATGCATATCAATGAGGGAGAACACCAGTAGAATAGTGGTCCCGGTATCCGGCCAACGTGAATGATGTCCTGGTTGACCTACAACCACTGCACATATAACCTGAAAGTGTAATGAAAGCATTCGTGCAGTACACACATTTAAATATGTAAAGGTGAACGTGTGTTTCGCAGTAGTCCATAAACTGGAATACAGATATGTAACTGTTACGGTCAGAATTATGAATGTTCACGGAAGCACAATTAACTATGAAACACATGTAACCCACAATAAGGATATGCAAGTGCGCCTGCACGTGTGTAATCCGCTCACAGAATAGAAAATGAATGGTGTTTTCCCCATGTTCTATGTACATGGCTCATATCTGTTAAACCCATAAAGTACGAAACCAGACAAAGCCATGACAACAACTGGTACAAATAGGGACAATCCCCAGATATTGCCCTAACAAATATAGAAAGTGGATAAAATAACAGGTGTGTCACTAGCATGGATTCTCTGAAGGGTATGAAGTCGTAACCTGAAATGTTTGTCATTATTTACCAACGTCAGTCTTTAATGATATGCCACTAACTTGCCAAATAGACACAAGGTTATGAAAAATGGACCAAAGATAAGAGGCAAACAGCTGTACATGCAGCGGAAATCTGTACAGTTGAAAGGTACGTTATGGAGATATATATACACATATATCCACAGACATACTCCAAAGCAAATTATGAGATGAGGAATGTACAGGCATATGTATATATGTACATATATAAATCTATACACACACGATACATGAATAGATATATACACAACAAACATATGTCCCTGTACATATAACACATGTATATAAATAGGTCACGGTATAGCTAATATGGATAGACAGACAGACATGCATGAAAGGAGAATACACCGATGGTTTCCGAACCATTGCACGGAAAGTACCAGTGTGACAGGGCCTGCAAGTTCTACACGTTAAACATGAATATAGGTGTCCTTTGCAGGAACCCAAAAATTGATCCTGTACGAAGTGCCAACCATCATTGATGCAAAAGAAGTCACACCTGCAACTACGATATAGGTGTACATGCAACAGTAGCAGGTGCAAGGGTAATACCACATGGGTCGATTGAATGTATGACATATGAGCTGATATCCGCAGAGTGGGGAGTGCTCAGAAGTGTCCTCACACTTTATTATCACTCACATTAAACATGTTTAATGGGTACTGTGGAGGTGTGTCAGGTATGGGAATCATGGGTATGCAGAATTGGGCCAAGGTGTTGGTTGGCACAGATCTATTAGGTACACCCCATGGAAGTGATCAATATACCTATGTGGGTATAGCACACACCTACATTCTCCAAAATGGTGCAACCCATCTACTGGATATTGTGTAAACCATTGGGGGAAGACATGGGACCTATATCAGTGTCATGTAGGCAATTATCATGGAAGGACACGCGTACGACCAAGATGGTAACCATACCTGGCAAAATGTCAGAATAAGACAGCTGGACTAAGGCATAATACACGACAGACAAATAGGGACTATATTAAATATACCTCAGACAAAGCCAGACCATTGATAGAATAATTGTGTAGTCAGGAATACAAATGTTATGAGAGTTAGTAATCATGAAATAGAAATGTCAGTCATGATTACCTAACCGCACAGTCTGTCATGGCTTGCCAGCAATCTACCAGAAAGGCACATTATCATGACAAATGTAACAGAATCATAGGTCAAACCCCAGGGCGTATACCCATAATGTGTACAGGTGAGAGGTATGAGGGTAACCCGTCCTAAAGAAATGTACAGAACTAGTGATACTAGGTGGACAGGTGAGAAGAAAGACATCAGGACAAATGACAAAACATGTACAAGTCATAAGCATGTTTGTCCACAAATGTGAATTACAATGTATGGCCTGTGAAAGTCAATGTGCAAGGTTAATAGACTCAAAAGACATGTGTCCCTCAGGGTGTCATGCAGTGTCGCCAATACAGTGTCCAGTCCCCCATACTCGTACGTGAGCTCTGCCACTGATGGAAAGCGCAAATACCGGCGTACACATAAGGTACATGATGGAATAATTAGTGTGGATAAGCACCTGTTGGCCTGTGAGAGGAATATAACCCAGTGGGTGGGTGTGTCCCACAATAGGAATGTAATAGTAACTGGCCTGTGATGGCGCCATGTATTGTGTGAATTGACGTAAGGAAATAGATGTCCAGTATCAGAAACATACGTTGCAACTGTACGAATGTGCAGATGTATGCCTCATATGTGTGGTGTGTTCCTCTCACAATCTGTACCTGTCAGCCAAATACCTGAGAACTGACGTCATTACATAATGATAAACATATGTGTTTAAGACCCCAAATTCCTCAGAAAGGTCATACTAATGCAAAACCTATAATACTGTCAACTATCTACGTGTGTAAGAGCAATATGTAGAATCTGCCCCTATCTGTCCCCCCATCATGTTAGGCTTTGTACAGATGTTTTGCACTAGGAGGTTGATAGGTATGATCTGAAACAGATACATGTCTGAGGAAACAGCATTATCAACTGCAAGATAACTCAGAAGATATGAAAAGCGCTGCAGTAGGATGTTCATCCGCAGGTATGTGCTGACATGTCAAATGACACAGCAGTCTATAGGAAGTACCTATAGGGTGTCACCTTTACCAGTGATGACAGTGGGACATACCCACAGCCATGCATACACCACAAATAGACATAGCACACAGCAAAGCCTAGGCCATGATACATGATGCCTTCAGCATTTATGGATTGAGTGAGAGTACAGCAAGGAAAGATGACTGTCAGGCTATTCAGCAAACACCTGCAGGGGCATGCAAGACCGCCCGTAACACGAACATTGCATGGACAATGTTGGGATTTGCAACATACCCCATTTGTATGTGTAAGCTATGCAAATGATGTAATGATAAGGTTGCCACCTTTCCAAATGCCCAAAGTGGGACATTTGTACTACAAACATCAGATTTTGCAGGGAAAAACATACCCATGGCCAGTACAAAGGACAGAACTTCAGTTTTTTGCCTGAATAAAAGTCTATTCTTGTAGCATTTTAGTTCCTTATTCTGTTTCTTATAACATTTAGGTGTTTCAGATACAGAATATCTGTTTTATGCAACTATGACATAAAATATAGAAAATAATTTTGTCCTAAAATCTCATGACATTTGCCATTTACTCACATTTTTGCAGGACACAACTGCCCAAAGAGGGACTGTCCCTCGCAAAGTGTGACAGGTGGTAACCCTACGTAATTATGCGATACATGAAACAGTTATCTGTCCGTGCAAGAGCAGTGTTATGTGCAGAAATGTACCTGGATGTTATGCGACTAACGTTTTGCATGTTGCTAAACGGAGCAATGACAGCTGCAAATACAGTATGAATACAGTCAAAGAAGCATGCCAATGTCCAAGTCCAAGGCCAGTGGCGGCTTTGTCCATTGGATATCAATGAACCAGTAGCTGTCCTCCCCAGATCCCTGGTGTGGAAGCGTAGTGCAGTGCCACGAGAATGGGCTGCACCTCAAAACAAGACATATGGATAATATACATACTAAATGTAGGTTTAGTTAGATGTAAGTATGCCATGCAGATGAATGGCAAGCTGGAGACAACATGGCTACTGCGTACTGGTACTTATGTATGGAAGCGCTCTGTCAGAGATGTAACGAAGCATTTGTAGGCAGTTTGAGGCAAGTGAGGCTGAGTATAGTGAATCACAACATGTCATGCCATATGGGCCAAGCCTCTACCATGTAGTGTAGGTTAAGGGAACTATTAGAGTAGAAGATAGGTGACAACATGAGTGTGTATGTACAAAACACTGTAACCTCACTGGAGCAGTGTCACGTGTGCTGTCAGTACTCAGTGGAAGAGACGTATCATGAGCTATCCTAGGGAACGTCGGGAGACTGACGGCATACGCCATGGATAACACCGATGTGACCTGCAAACCTGCCCACAGTGTGTCTGCGTCCATGAGCGCCAGTAAGCCCAAGTAAGTATGTGTGCGCGCGTGTTAGCCTGTGTGCACGTGTGGAAGAAAGAGTAAGCTAGTGTACGAATGTTGAAGCCCGTGTAATGTTGTGTATGTGTTTGTAAGCATGTATACATGTGTACTACACACATCACACACGTACTGCACACACAGACACACATGCTGCAAATACTACACACATCAGTGAAATGGCACATGGATGGAGACTACATCATCAGAAGTAACAGTGCTGTAAACTATGCTACAGTGATGGTCATAGCTGCAATGCATCATGCCTGCTGAAGTACACCTGGAAGTAACACACTGTGTGTTAAAAGCATGCTAACATCAATATAGTGGAAAAAAGCAACTGTGTGCAGCAGCACCAGGTTAGTCAGATCCTGCATCAATGTTACACATCACAGGTGGTGGCACAGGTGACATCATATGCACAGGGTGTGGAGTTAACATGTCCAGAGCTGTCATAGAGCCATCCAATGTACACGTAGGTGTGTGTGTGTGAGGGACAACGGTTATTGCATGGCCCAATGGTGGTGCAATGGGTGTGTGTATGTGATAGCCGTAGCTGTTTGTGGTAAGTGTGTGTGTCTGCATATACACAGGTACAGCATGTGTCAGCCATATACAGGAGGTTGTGGGACAGTCACAGACTGTACCTGCCAGGCTGTAGAGATCCCCATTACTGGCCATGGACACCCCTCCATGCATCCAACACAACTCAGTCCTGCACCTGTCAATGTCTACACATACAGTCCTGGGATCTGTACCACAACCTGTGGATAAACGTGCTTCTGTAATTTTAACCTGAGGTGCATAGAATTGACAGTTACTACAGATGGATATGAGGCATACTCACACTACAATGTAATAACCACTGCTGACTGTTGCCGAGATCTGCATACAACCAGTCAAAGGTGCTGCACTAACATTGTTTCCAATGCCCGTGTAATACCCAGCAACACAATAACCGGTCTCTACACATGTATAACCCACGATCACTACAGCACACAGTATGTGCACTATCACAGAGCCATAGCAGATGTACATACATCCATGGTGCTCACGTACAGACAATGCAGTAGAGTCAAAAGTGATAATCCCAACATACATATCTATATACAATATACATTATATATATATATATATATATATATATATATATTTATATATAAATATATATATATATATATATATATATATATATATATATATATATATATATATATATATATATATATATATATATATATATATGTAGATAGATACATACACACACACACACGCAGAACATAAACGTAAGCACTGTACCACACGACAGCATCACGCAGTTACAAAGCGCGCTACCGTGATCAGTGGATCACATGATTCACACAGGCGCACGTCTAGCCTGCAGACGGCAGCATCAAATGCAAAGATGCTGCACGGATGTTATGGAGAGTGAATACTGTAAAAGCAATGTACTGTTGTCATGCAGCTGGAAACACACACACACACACACACACACACACACACACACACACACACACACACACACACACACACACACACACCTGGAAGGGCTGGGAGTCGAACATACACCTAGCTACCCTAACACACTACAGCATGACGCATTTACAGAACGCGCTACTGAGATTACTAAGCACAGCAGTCCCAGAGGCAGTCATCTAAGTGCGTGTCATCATCCGCAAAGGCAAAGACATCGGTAGCAAACTGCTGTGGTGTGCGGCATCTAAAAGCAAGATTGCGTCCCCAGGTGGACGGGAGCATGCACGCAAACACACACACACACAAACACACACACACACACACACACACACTTGGCAGGGCTGGGAGTCGAACATCACTACAGCATGACGCATTTACAGAATGCGCTACCGAGATTACTGAACACAGCACTCCCAGAGGCATACTTCTAGGTGGGTGACATCATCCGCAAAGGCAAAGACACTGATAGGGAATGTATGTGGTGTGAGGCATCTAAAAGCATTATTGTGTCCCCAGGCAGCTGCAAACACACACACAAACACACACACACACACACACACACACACACACACACACACACACACACACACACACACACAAACACACACTTGACAGGGCTGGGAGTTGAACATACACCTAACTACCTTATCACACTACAGCATTACGCATTTACAGAATGCGCTACCAAGATTACTGAGCACAGCACTCCCAGAGGCATACTTCTAGGTGGGTGACATCATCCGCAAAGGCAAGGACGCCGATAGGGAATGTATAGAGAGTGAACAGTCTGAAAGCATATTACTGTCCCAAGGTGGACATAGACAAACACATGACAGTGGTGTGATTGGGGCAACCAAATATCTATGGAGCACTACAACAACACTACATAGATATGGGACGCGCCACAGACAGTACACCCTTCAAGACAGCAACCAGTGTGTTCAATGTAGGCATCCATCGTGACATTGGAAATGGACATCTGTTGCCTGGATGACCACCAGCACTATACAGGATGTCAATGGCCATGGCCACACGCTTAGTATCATACGTCTGTTTGGAATGTACTGTCTGTCCATCTACACAATGGCGTACTGGGCATGCTCACACACTTAGCAGTTGCAAAGGGCTGTCTTGCATGCACACGGATTCTAATCATGGAAGGGCGCAGTTTGGAATGTACTGTGTGTCCAGCTACACAACGGTGTACTGGGCTTGCTCACACACTTAGCAGTTGCAAAGGGCCGTCTTGCATGCACACGGATTCTAATCACGGAAGGGCGCAGTTTGGAATGTACTGTGTGTCCAGCTACACAATGGCGTACTGGGCATGCTCACACACTTAGCAGTTGCAAAGGGCCGTCTTGCATGCACACGGATTCTAATCACAGAAGGGCACAGTATGGTATTACTGTCCCCACGTACATGAAGGCCACTCACATGTATTGACCAGTACACACTCAGGAGCTATCACAGTTGTCTCAGGTGTAGATCACAGAGGTACACACCATAATCTACAATGTAGCCGTCACACATCACCATGTCATTGAACCTGCAATACACAGCCATACATTAACACAACACCGTGTGACTCATGACCAGTGGACTGTACATAGGTCTACAGCAACTGTGCAGACTACACATGTACTGACAGGGTTCCATCATGTGTTATGCATTGCAATGATACCACTGTACATAATGAGGTTGACTCTACACATACCAGGGACCCTGGGTCTTACACAGCTGTGACAGATGACTGTCGCTGTACACCAACGAACACACATGTTTGGCTATGTCATACATGTAATTGCAGTGGATATGTGTATGGACCAAACACACACCACATATGTTCATAGCATAGCTTTTGCTGTCCACTGTGCAGACAAGTGGCTACAGCAATCATATGCACACAAATGGAAGGTGGGTCCATGGCTGTTGAATGCTAACAGTATATGAGGTAGCAATGTTGACCGAGGACACATTCCCTCTGTACTAGTTACCCATGACACCCATCGTATCATACAACAGTCCATGTGTTATGTATGTCAACACACATGTCCACCAATTGCAATACATACAAACATGGCTACATGACAGGCATGTAGGACCAACACACATGTACAATCTGTAGTGTGCATGCAGCTACCATGCATGTACAGTAGCTGATGTAAGTAACTCATCTGTGCCTAACTACAACATGCAGCTGCAATGCAGCCACATAATTGACACCTGTATATGGTGACATACTGACAGTATGGTAGGATGTACAGCAGGTATGGATGGATGTGTGTACATAAAGTGGTGATGCACCTGTGTAGATGGATGTTTTCCAGGGACGGCTCACAGGTGTGTCACACACCATCCAACCATGACATGTGCAAACAGTACGCTATGTTACCGTAACTTGACGGTGGAGACATAACACCTACACAGCGGTCAGGTGTTACCGACAGTATGTCACTTGACACCTGTAACACTTACATCCTCCCGTGTGCATATAGCAGCACAACTGCCGAAGGTAGCGTTGGTACACATAATGCGGCCAATACTGCTGCATGTCTGTTAGACGTATCATCATATAGCAGGTGTATCATTCACAGTACTGCCATGTGTGTTTGCTTGTGTGACTATATATGCCACATATGGTGTGGAATACAACCCAATTGTCACAGACCCCTGTACACTGTTGTAGAGATCTGTACATACTGCAGTGTGGAAAGCATGACGTAGGCAGGTGTGGTGTGTGTATCACACACATCAGCTATCCAAATGTGTACGACATTTGTGGTCTCCACAGTGTGTGTGTCTGTGTGTGTGTGTATGTAGGTATGTATGGCTGTCTGGTGCATGGAGTGAGGGTGTATGCTACCATACAGAACACACAGGATCCCTAACCCCTCATGGTAATGCAGTCCACTACCCTGTTGATGCCATCAGTCTCAGCCACACTGGCTACCTGTACATGTACGTTCTCTGTGTCGCATTGTGTGGGTGCACAGTACTGTGAGGGTGATGACCACATAGGCAAGGGTCCTCACCTCAACAGTATGGAGTGTGCGTTATAGTGTTGTTGACTCCATTAGTGTGAGCATGTTCCTGTAATGTGATAGGGTATTACTGCTACACAGTGAGGCCTCATGCTATCAAGTGGCCTCTAACATTATCATTGGCAAGACCGCTGTGTACAACCCCTGTACCATGTCAATAAACCTGTGATGTGACCTGGAATGGATGTCACATCTCTAGCCACTGTAGCCTCTTAAACTGCCCACATGCTTCTGGATCAGTATATGTGTGGACATCTGTGGTATGTTAGACTTTCAGACAGTCAGCCTGAGGCTACATTTAGCATGCTGATATTGCCATATGTGCCTATGAGTACTCCACAGTTACACATGGGAGACTGCAAACAGTGCTACCTGTAGGCACATGCAAGTAGACCATAAGGAGGGAACCAGGGCATCATTACCAACATACTGTTACTGTTGTTACCATGACACATACTGTGAACATATCACAATGCATGCTAAACCTGTACTACGTGATATGTCTGGTGCATGTCAACAGTACACAACTAATGTAATATACATGTCTCTCACTATTCTCACACAACTATTGTAATATATCATCATATTTGCATCGTTTTTCTGCTGATGTACTATTGCTCTTGCTGCAAACGCAGACATTTATAGAGCGTTGCATACGCGTAGGCTGTTTAGAGATGTCTGCTCATAAGAATTGTTTTTTAGTAACTATTAACCAGTAATGACCTCCTTTCCTAATTGCTACATTTTCAGACCATTACTAAACAAGGTTCAGCAGAATACTGTCATTTTCCTAGGTTCGACAACTTTTTAGAGTTTTGTAGAAACTCTCCAAAAGCATACTGCCCTCTACTTAAGGAGCCTCGTTAACATTGACTACTGAGAACTGGTAAAATTACCTGAGATGTCGAAAAGACACGCTTTGGTACTGAATCATGGTAGTTATGGGCACTAAAAAGAGTCATAGAATTCTAATAACGCTACAAAGTATTACTATTTATGGTGGTTATATATCCAGCTGTGTCTGTGATACATTTTGCTTACTAAGTTATTACTGCTCTGAATTATTTATAGCTGCTGGTACTACATAGAGTTATACATGTTTGATAGAGCTACAATGTATTGTTGTTGACTGTGATTACACAAGCATCTGTGTCTGCATAACATCTTTACCTGCTCTCTAAGTTAATACTCTATGCCTTACTTCCTTTCTCTCTCTCTTTCTTACCAGCACTGTGTTCCAGCTTGTCTCTGCACCAAACACCTGAATATCCCCAGCCAGAAGCTTTGGAACATTAGGGCAAACTAAGGACACTACCTTACAACTATCAGAGAAACCTTTCCTTTGGAAAGGCATTGAAAGTATGTATTGATGCTGAAATTCATAAACTCAAACGAAATACATGTTAAAACATTAGTAGGTTCTCAGGTAGGCTAGCCAGCGGCCAGCCCCCCCCCCCCCTCAGTCCTTCTCTTCTTTCTTGTATATTATCCATACCTCCTTTAGTTATCCCCTTCACCCAAACTACTTCATCCTCACTCCCCTTTAGACCCTCAAATCTAGCAGGATACATCTCCACTGCCACACACTGACTGACCACTAGGTGGCATCTCAGTACTTAGCTTTCTCATCAATTAACTTTCTATACTGTATTTTCCACCCTATTTCTGTATCCTTACCCCCATAACTCTGTTCCCAGTTTCCCCGGATTCACTTATATATTAACTCTCCTTGTCCTAAGGCATCCTTATCATTGTCTTCTCCTCTACTTTCCTGACTTTCTTGCTTTTAGCCTCTGAATATTGTCTACATTCTCCTACCTTTAGACTTACCTGCTGAGTCTCCCACTTCACTGATTGTCTTCCTCTATATTCTGCTCTCTTGTCTCTACCCGCTCTGTTCGCCCTTCGGGCTCACTCCGCTCCCCTACCCTACCCCCAAATTCCACCCACCCCTAGTGCTCCTACTTTTATCCCTCCAGAAACCACACCCCTTCCTTACTCACACCAATCAAACAATTATCATCTATAACACTCCCACCCCTATCATACACATCTCACTTACAAATTACCCAACTCTCCTCCTCCTCTAACTCATATATACTTACTATTATCTCTCAGTCTCTCTAAAATTCCCACTTCCTCAACAATGCACACTACAGTGAACCCTTCTCTAATTCAAATACTGATTATCATTTCACTTATAACTCCTCTAGCAACTACCTATATCTTAACAGCCTATGAATTACCTTTGCACTCTACCCTTAACTTTCCCTCCATACACACCTCTACACCTATAACACCTTTTTCTGCAACCTTCCTAAATCTCATTTACAAGCCCAACTACCTACTAGCCAAATACCACAGACTATCCCACATTAAATTCCATAACCAAAAAACAAGAAAATTATTTGACTACTTTTGGAAACCTCTACAACCTAAGCACTCAACACTCCTCCACTCACTATTGGATGGTTATATTCATCCAAACCCTGGCCCACACTATACCCAGACCATAGGAAACTACAACAATAACACAACTAGGCCTGCTCTACCTAACAAATCTACCAATTCGCTCACTATAGCCCATCTCAACATACGTAGTATTTGCAACAAAATTTCTCAAGTCCATGCCCTGCTAGATGTCAACCAATTTGACATACTCTGCCTATCAGAAACATGGCTAAAACCTAGCATTAAAAACAATGAAATCTCCCCACCTGGGTATGACATTATTAGACTCGACCACTCAATAAAAAAGGGGGGAGGTGTAGCAATTCTCTATAAAACCCAGCTACAAATCAGTACTATAAATCTGAACCTTCCCATAGTCAATAGTGCTGAAATAATTTGCTCTAAACTTCAAGTCAACAAAAGAAAAGCCATATACATAATTTGTATGTATCTTCCCCCAGGAAATAACATTTATGCTCTTGAAAATATCCTCAGTTGGCTCTCCACTAATCTCTCACAAGAAACATATATCTTAGGTGACTTAAATATTAATTGGAATTCTTGTAACAACTTAAACCCCACCTCCCACATAAACCTACATGGCTTCTCACAACTAATTACCTGCCCTACCAGAACTAATAAAAACAATAACAAGGATACCACTTTAGACTGGATACTTACTAACACCTCCCAACAAACCTATAAAATTGGCACCCTTCCAGACGATCTAAGTGACCACTCTTTAACATATATTATTAGGCATAAAACCAATCTAATCCTTCAAAACACAGTCAGAACATTACATTCTAAAAAGCAATTTAACTCAGAATCCTTTCTGACAGAACTGAGACAATGTAACTGGTCTCCTCTAAAATTTCTTCCTCTCAATGATGCAGTACAGTACTTCAATTCCACATTTTTTGCTATTCTTGACCAGCACGCACCAATACGTACTATCAGGACCAAAGCCAAACCTGCTCCTGGCTGACCAACAATACTAGACAAAAATCACTATCAGAAACAAATCCTGGGCAAAATGGCGTAACACTAAGAATCTAGCTGACCGTCAAATCTTTAGAGAATGTAGAAATAGTACAAAAAAGCCATCCTGACAGACAAAAAGAACTACTACCTTCATCTACAACAAGCATCCAAAAAGGAACCTAAAAATTCTGGACCAGCATTAATAATCTTCTATCCCCAGGGCAATCTATAACACCTGACCCACAAGACTCTAACCCAGAAAATCCTACACAAACAGCTAATGCTTTCAACTCTTTCTTCACAAACAATATTCAAACTCTTGCTAGCCACCTATCTCCAGATACCTCTAAGCTACTTCCATCTTTTGCTAATCCACCCCCCCCATTTCATCTACTACCTATTCCTACTTCCTTTATCTCATCCTTACTCCAAAAACTTAAACCTACCACCCCCCCGCAGACAATCTTCCTGCTGAATTCCTGCAAATAGGAGCTAAAGCCATTGCCTATCCCATTTCTATTTTGATAAATAGATCTGTTAATGAAGGAACTATCCCTTCAATCTGGAAGATATCTCACATCATCCCACTACACAAAGGGGGAAACTCTAGGGACTTCTCTAACTATCGTCCTATAGCACTATTATCCCCATTGCTAAAATTTTGGAAAATGTATCCATAAACAACTGCTAAACCACCTTCTACAAAACAACCTACTAGCCAATTGTCAGCATGGTTTTAGACCTTCCCACAGTACCACCACCGCACTGCTCTCATTTACAAACTCCATCAACTTTAATCGCAACGAAAATAGTCTTTCATCTGCACTCTTCATCGACTTATCTAAAGCCTTTGACATGGTGAACCACCAACTACTTCTGCACATTCTGACTTCTCTTTCACTTGATACTCCTGCCATAACTTGGTTTAAATCTTACCTTGAAAACCGACAGTAGGCAGTACTTTGGAAAAATTCACTATCTGATCATCTTCCCATCTCTCTTGGGGTGCCACAAGGCTCCATCTTAGGCCCACTTCTTTTTTCCATCTTTATCAACGACCTGCAATTAGCTATCCCAAATACTATCTGTATTCAATATGCAGATGATTGTACCATTATCTGTACATCTACCTCTCAAACAGAACTCCAGTCTCTTACCCAAAAAGCCTTTAACACTGTAGAACAATGGTTCTCACATCCCTGCCTACTACTTAACCCCAAGAAAACTAAACTGCTTCTCTTCACACCTACCCGAAGGCACATCCCCTTACACTTCACTATCACATCCAATGACAGTACTATAATTTCTCCTGATGCTACCACAAAATTACTAGGAATAACAATAGACAACAATCTAAACTTTGACAATCATATCAACACTACTTTAAAATCAGTGAACAAAAAATAGGAACCCTCTACAGAATCAAACCCTTTCTTACTCCACTTGCAAGAACTACGTTAGCCAGAACTCACCTTATCTCTACTTTACTCTATGCTTCCCCTATATACACAAATCTATCAAAGAAAAACCTCAACAAGCTAGTAATATCTTACAATAATATTGCTAGATTTGTTACAGGAGCCCCTTTTAGAACACATCACTGCCTGAACCTAAAACAACTAAGCTGGTTAGAACTTCCTAATCAGCTCAGACTTCAACAACTCATAATAGCCCACAAAACCCTGCATCAACCCTACAAAACTCCAATACTCTCTTGCCACATCACACCTTACTATAATCAGAAACAGCTACGCTCTTCAAGCAAACTATTAATCAAAACCACTATATCTAAAACCTCTGCAGGTGACTGCCTGTTCTCAAACTCTGTTGGAAAAATATGGAATAAATTCCCCTCAGATATCTCATCTCTGACTTCTCTCCCACTTTTCAAAAGGAATCTAAAACTGCATCTCAATACAAAATGGCTATGCCCCTGTAGTAACCCAGACTAATATTATTTCTTTTCTTGTCTTCTGCCTTTTTTTCCCTACTACACCCTATAACTCAACACACACTGCCTGTTCTCCAACTTTGGTGGAAAATATGCTATAATCAACCCTCAGATATCTGATCCCAGACCTCTCCCCCACTTTTTAGACCCATCTACACAGTACTTCTTTAAAAAGTCTATGTCCTAATAACTCTACAGGTGACTGCCTATTCTCAAACTCTGTTGAAAACATAACAAGACTTACTCTGTTCTCCTCTTTTCTTTACTTTCCTTCCTCCCTATTTTTTTCTCTCTCTACACTCCTTTCAGCTTTTCTTTACCTCTCATTACACTTCAGCTTTCCTCTTATAAAATTTATGTATTAATTTTCTGTATTGTAATGTTCTTTGTGAAGCACCTTACATAGGTTGTAGTTTATGTATTTTTTGGTTCTCAGATTGTAATATGCAATCTCCTGATTAAAAAAAAAAAAAAATTAATTTACTAGTTGTTTACTGTTAGTTTTATACTTGTTATTACTTCTTTTGTAACACCTTCTGAAACCATGTAATACTCATTGGAGCTTTTCTCCCCGGGCCTCTACTGAAAATGGACATATATCCAGATAGACTAGCCCGGTCAACAAATGTAAAATAAAAATAAAATAAAATAAATATACACTTCTCTCACTATTCTTACACAACTAATGTAAATTACACTTCTCACTATTCTGTTCACCCTGTGCATCAGACCATTTGAGCATGTCCCTGCACCGATGGTGTGGATGACAGGGATGCGGCACAGGCTTCATCATATGCACAGGGTGATAATGTTTGCCAGGGGCATAGGCTGCACCAATGGATGACATCATGTGTGCGGGTAAAGGCCAGTGATATGATTGGACATGTCTGTTCAATATGCATGTGGTTGTTGTTGTGCCCTACAGATGTCTTTGCTGTGTGCGTGTATGTGTGCACACAGTTCTGACTTTTGTGAGGCCTACACGGGGTATGATTGACAGCTCCAGATTGTACAGACCAGGTTGTACAGCTCACTGTGTTCGGCCACGGCCATGTGACCTGTGCCTTCCAGGGGTTGCACGGGCACTACGAGGTGGAGGTACGGATTGGCTACTGTCCGACGACACATGTCCACTGGAACCGTGTCCCCACTGGGAACATCCAGGGCCACGTCCACGTGACCTGCTGTGTCCTGGTTTGGACAGCGCAGCACCAGCTGCACTGCTACTGCTACCGGCACTATGGGTGCGGGCATGTGAGGTGTCACGCTCACATTGACCTGCACTAGGTGGTGTGGCTGGCCTATGTCCATGTGGCCTACGCCTCATTCCTACCAGATGTTCCAGCACAGACAGCTCACGCTCACGGATTGCCATGTCACGGTCAAGGATTCCAACCATGTCACCCAATCACCTGTCAAGAACATCAGCAATCTGCTGTTGAGCATTTGCCAATGCCTGGATGTTGTTATTTAGGGTATGGATAGCAGCCCTCTGCAGCCTCTGCCCTTCTCTGGTGTGCCGTTCAGCATGTGCCTGTGCCACCATTACAGTCTGGAACATGCGTCTGGTGATACCAGCTGCTGCGCTCTGTCCTGCAGGTGCATATCTGCCAGAGGTCCTCCTACGAGCAGCACCGGTCACATGCCTGTGTGGCACATCTGCAGTCATTACACTGACACCATGGTGTGTAGACACACCTTCTGTAGCCAACACACATTCCTGTTCCACGCTAACAGACGCTGACTGTCCTTTCTCTATGGCCACTGGTGATGCAGTATGTGTTGGCAGCAGAACTGTGTGTGGGGAAGAGGGGGACATAGCTGGGATGGCAACCGTTGGCACAGATTCAGCCCCTGACAACCCTGCCTGTACCTCATGCATATGTTCATCACTGCTAGTATCTGTGGGGACACTAACATCAGATGGACCGCAGGAGGGTAACGCACCTACATCACCTGTGAATGCAAAGAAAGACTCTAAATTACAATAGACAAAGACACACACACACACACACACACACACACACACACACACACACACACACACACACACACACACACACACACACACACAGACACACACACACACAGACACACCATGCATGTGATTTGACAAATGGCATGCAGCATGCCTGTGGTACAGCAGAGGGCATGCAGCTCGGACATTAATAGTGTTAGTAAGCATACCTCCCTGGGGTGCACACTACAGCAAGCAGGTGTCATATCAGTAGCCATGCAGTTCACACAATCATGGTAGTATGCATGCATCCCAGTGATACACCATGTGGACCAGAACAGGATCACAGTACACATGGCTGATGTGACCTTGACATGTACTCTGCCGACGTGTGCATTAACATGCAAACATGTCTGACACAATGGTGTCCTGACACATGTACAGCATCATAATGGGCATCACAGTGTGGTGTTGTCTGTATGCCCTACAGATAGACTGCATGTTTAGCAAATGTGCATGAGCATGGAAGGGTAGTGTGAGCCGTCTACATTTATATACAGTGTGAAGTACAGACACTATGCCAGTGCATGACATCTTGAGGCATCTATATTGCTGTACAATGCATAATATGTACACATTGCATAGCCATAACTGCATGCATACCCATGACATAACTGTGGATTGTGACCCACGATGCTGAGGTGTATACACACCAAACCATGCTGTGTCAAGTGACAGGTCACTGGAGGCTTACAGCTGACACCCCTGCACAACAACTACAGGGTCTTAGCTGCCTGGCAACCATGTCCACACATAGCGGACATGTCAATTCACTATTTCCCACATGACATTGATGTACCACACACACACGAGGTGCACAGCTAACGGTGATGTCCTACAGCAGCAAGGGAAATGTACAGTATCTGTGGCCTGATGTGGTGTCAATGTCTGTGGAAGCTGTACAGGTGACTACTGTCATGCTATGACACAGTCGTGATGTGCAACTGATCTTCCATGGTAGACTTCAGTGACACCTCCACTAGCTGTGCACAGGCTGTTAGGATGTCCACTGTACCACTTCAACTGTATAATCAGTCAACTAAGGCTATAAGTGGACCATGTGTGGACAATGTGCAACAGGGTGTATACACATCACATCTACTGCGTGGCTACGTGTCTCTGGCCATCCCCATGGACATGTGTGCACATGTGTTGGCCAAATGTGTGTAATGGACATCTATCTCACATGTCTGTGTTATCCCATATGACATACAACGGGTTGTATGTTTGGTATGTGGGGTATGGGTCATGGGATAGTGTGACAATATTGCAGCCGGAACACTACATATCTGGGACATGTCAGATGGCACATCACAATGTGTGCACCCAATGCAGGGGCATACAATACAATGATGACACCTGTGGGCTGCCCATATCACAGCTCACTGTGTGGTACTGTTTGCATACCACACATGTTGTTCCAATGCATACTACATATGCCTCCATTGTAGAACACCTCCACCATTGTATGCACAGCTGACCACACATGTAGCATTGACAAATACTGTGGTTTCAAGTTGGTCTATCATTACGTTTGTATATATTGCACATGGGTGTCCTGTGTGAATGATGGGTGCTGCGACCTGTATATCATGACTGGAACGAACATCAAGTGTGCAAGTGTTAACTGGCCACATGGAAAATAGATCTATGCTTTAACATGCCTGATACTGATGACAGTCTTACCTGCAACAAACTCATGTCTGTGCGGCATGCCAAAGGTACCTGTATAGGGGTGAAACAGCAGTATGAACATTATCCATGACTGTATGACAGCCACAGGGTGCACTGTGCATGTTAACACATTCACCTGTATAATAGCATATAGTATGCACATGTGTGCAAACACAGGGTAGCATACTGTAGTATGCAGCTTGTGTGCCCACATACCATGCATATGTTGTTACTTTACATAATGTACAGTGACACATGCAATTAAATGGGATATAATAGCCATATGTGCAGTACTGACTTACCAGGCAACTCCAGGCTCATTGGTTGGGAGACACCCACCTCCACGATGGCAGCTACAGTTTCTGGATGCTGTTCTGAGGGTGTCCCCAGACTGGCCAGTAGCTCCTCTGTGTGTGTGAGTGGGGGCTGGGTTGGTGGCCCACCACCTGTTCCACCTTGTTCCCTGGCAATTGCAGTGGCACGCTGTTTTGCATGTCATATCAAGTCCATGCAGTGTATGCACACCCGCTGGTAGGTGCAGTTATGGCCACCCACATTGTTCACCCTCCTGCGAAGATCCTGCCACAGGTCGTCCCGCTGCTGGGCATGCTGTGGCACATGGCTGAACAACACCTCATAGTTCTCATGGAGGTACGGGATGAGGACATCATCCTCCTGGTGGCTGTATGCCGGGAGGCGTGTATGAGGCATTATCTGTAAGACATAATGATGGTGACAGGTCACAGTTTCAGAGATGTACAGACATACTGCTGCACATACATTTCTATGACATCTAGTAGATCTGCACAGTTATCTTTGCAAATCATCATGACATGGACACGACTGACTTGTTTGTGTCACACACATGTAACACCCGTTGTGCATTGGATATCATCACCAGATATGTGTGTCACCTCATTACAGTGTTCATACTCCATGTGAATGATGTCTTGATGTGGGCATGTCTATTTGCCTGCACTGGTGTTCTTACCTATCTGCACATGCCTGGATGTGTCCACGGTAATGCTGTTGACCTTGATGCTGTGTATATGTCACATATCAACACAGACACAGCCTTAATGGACTTGAGCAGTGACAATGCACACATACACATGGAAACCTGTACATGCATGTGTTTTGACATATACATCTACACAGCACTGTACAGCTGTTCAACATCCTGCCACGGATCACCTGTGTTGCACATGTGGTAGACATGGGACAATGGTTAGTCGGACGTCATTCGCAGGGATGCTTATAAACCATAGCATGTATGGGCAAGGTGTCCTAGCTGTGACAGACAGCCATTATGTCACCGCGAGGTGCATCAGTGCCACATTACTGATCCAGACAGTTGATACTACATCTACCATGCGGCCATCACACCATGTATGACTGGGATGACATGTGCAGCTTTGATGGACAGGGTTGCATGGTTTGGCGGGAGTATGTCACATGTATGGCAGAGGGATCTGTCCATCATGTGGCAATCCTAGTATTCGGACGGTGGATGTCCATGACATGTATCTTACAGATCAGGATATGGACATGTAGCATGTCCATCATCATGGTGTAGCAGGTGTCTTTATGCAAGGTAGACAGCATGCTGCATAGTGGAGGTGAGGATTGTGAAGGCTGGTATCGCCCATACACGCATGGTCATTATCCCTTAAAGGTGATATGCGATCCAATATTGGTCACCCCAGTGCTGTATATGCCTGTCCAATGATCTCCGTGCTCATGGATGGCACCCTGTCATGACATGGGTACCTCATATGACTACCTAAGGGGCCTGGAGACGTCACCAAGTCAGGGAGGTGTACTGCACAGCACCATCCCTTACACAGTGTCCATAATGATGACCACAGCCTAGGTGGTAGTTAATGGGTACAGGGATGTTCACCTAGCGATGACAATGCTGATATCATCCATCAGAATGTGCACATATGTCACACACCTCACCCACACAGCCCATTCCGTATGTTGTTCACAACACTGACACAGCTATTCCTCATAGGTCATGGCCATTCACATCCTTACATACACAGATGCCTAACATTTGTCTGTGTGGTATGGGCTACAATGAGGGTGGAGTACAACACATTAACCCTGTTCTACTGTAGCTGGCACTGGTGTGATATGCACATGTCACTCTGGCACCATTTGTAGTTGTGAGTCTGTCAACAGGCCACTGGTAGAACACTCCTGTGACATACAAAGGTATTTGTAATCAAACATCCGTACTGTTTTGTACATCTGTACTGCTAACATCTACAGTGATAATGGTTCATGGACATGCACACCATACTCAGCAGGGTTATAGTGTGGTGCCACACATTATGACTGTCATCACCACTTGTGGGTTGATATTATCCAACACCCTATCTGTATTTTATGGTCATGCTAGGCACTTGTACAGAACTTGTGAGCATGTCATGAGCTACTGATTAATATAGCACCCATTCCATACCATTTCCCACAGGTACACTGGCTGTGCTATGATTTCCAGCTTGCTTATGGTACAACAACTGTTGTACACACGTAACTCACATATCCTGTGAGACATGGTTGTATATACAGGCATGTCCAACTGTCATGTACCAGTGCTATTGCCTGTCTATAAGATGGATATGTCGTACATGTGGCAATGGAGCAATTGTCTCATGTACACATTCAATGCTCATCTCCCGACATACGACACTACAGTCTGTGGGGGATGCACTTATGCAGCCCTGCTGGGGGTAATGCTGTCACCAACCCTGACTGCACCTGACAGTCATGTGGGAATGTGTAACATTCGCAACACACTACACTCATCACATAGTCTCACATGATCTCCACCACAGGGCACACATACAAGGACAATGTGTGCAGTACCTCTCCATACTCTGTGTAGGCACCAGAGGAAGCCACCATATGGAACACAACATCACCAACTTATAGCCCACAGACTCATGTGTGCCCATCACATACAGCCAATAGTGTGTTATAACATATATAACACACCAGTCATAGGTGACTCTGTAGGCGGTCACACTGCAGTTCCACACAGCAGGCTACACAAGGCGATAGTCAATTACATCTTGCTGTCGGGTGACTGGTTCTGCAACATGACCTATGCACCCATGCCACACCTCACCAGGTATGCTGTGACTTGTCATTCTCCATATTAGTGTGACTGCCCTGAGATGCCACTTCACAGACTACGTGTGCAGGGACATGCAATAGCTCGCTAGTCTTGTAGCCCTGAAGGTGTGGGCCAAGCCCTGGGGAGCATTATGCATTCATCCAGACCCGATACCACTGTACAATGCCTGACTGTGTCACTTCAGCAGTTGCCTATGCTTCTGCTATCATTCCGCAGGCATCTGGTATCTGTCCGCTTTGACTGACCTGGTCAAACACAATGCTTTGGCACAGATGACCTGCACCTGTCAGCCCTGGGAGTACAGCTCACATGCAAGGCTCTTGCTGCTTCTATACTGCCTGTCTTGCACAGTTTCCAATAACAGTCACCGGCAGAATGGGAACTGGCAAGCACTACATGGGGTCATGTGACACAATGCTTGCATCTTCCTCTGTGATGCACGCAGGCTAGGCACACCTTAGAATGCACCACTCTAATATCTCTGCAGTGACTGGGACCTGCCTCTCGTCTCTGCAGAGCGCATCTGCAATGACAGGTTATAGACAGACCATACCTTTCAGGCACATACCTGGACTGGCACAGCCACAGCTGAGGTGTTCCCACATCCCACTATGTTGTACACACATCCTGGCTAGTTACTTAGCACAATGCATCAGAGGTGCTCCACATGCAACTAACTATACACATTGTAACAAGCTACAGATTCCACTACATACCCCACGGTTACCAGACCTCATTTGTTGGTGTACTGGACAGTAGGGCTCAGACAGCTACTACTGATGTGTGACTGACACTAACCCACACTTAACTGGGATAGCCACTCATGTACTGACACATCCATGAGTCATAACCTCAACTCAGCTGGATAAACCCATACTTACCACCTCCAAGACCAACATTAACCTTGACATGAACACTACCAACATGTGACTGGTGTTCCACACCTGTGGTCATCCCCTCATTGGTGGATTCCGAACATATGCTAATCAACCATGTTAGCCACATCCCGGCACCACACCCTTCACGGCATACACAGTACATGAGTACTACAGCACCTACTACAGACGTCTTATGACAGTGGTTGTTAATGTCATGACACCCGTGCAGATGGACATTGCACATACAAATGCTGCAACACACCCCAGTGCACTTCAGTAGCATGTACACAACTGCATGGATCATGCTATGCCACACAGAGCCATGATGGTACACACCAGATAACAGACGCCACTCCGGTGGTCAAGTTCCATGGACATAATGTACAACAACAGGTGGCGGCTGTTGCACAGTGGTGTACAATCCCATGGGTGGGGTAGCTCACTGGTCAGCCTCGGTAGGGCCACGGGATCCCTCATCACATACTCCATGACTAGCTACGTAAACATTACTGCGACACATTCCAGGGTGTACCACAAGGCATTATGGTGGTATGTCAGTAGTCACTGGCAATACCCACATCTGCTGTTACATACAACAGTCACTCAGGAACATTACAGACCCAGGTGATGTTGGCAACATGCTGGTGGATGGATTCAATGCTAACATTACACCCTCTCACTCACTACAGGGCCACAATCCATGCAGGAACATTGCGGTGTCCCTGCGGTCACACCTACACAGTACTAACCTGCACTCTATATGTCCTGGGACACTGGCCCCATGTCACCTTCCTAAGTCCCAGGCCGTGATGTCCACACACCTCTGAATGACATGTCTCCCCACTAGGCCACCATATTCAGTAATAGCCTTGTATCAGACATTGTGGCCCCTGAAGGGCACACAGCAACATTCATCACACTCCACACAGGTGGCACCACAGTGCACAAGTGGGACTGTAGTCCTACACACCTGACTGAACTGTTCTGCACGGCTATGGGGCACATCATCAAGGACGTCATTCACAGAGACATTGTTGGGCTCCGGTCCTTTTATGCCACCTGGGTTGGACTTGTTAGGGCCAGAGCATGGCCCCTACACCTGGTGGACTCCTTTCATACAGTTACCAGGGTAGTTGATGATGGTGTGGGAGTCCACACATCCTACATTGTCCTCTCATTGCCTCTCAGCACCATTCTCCATTCTGGTATTGACAACATACACATCCACCTGCACATCGTACCCTATGTCTCAGGATGTTATGCAACGTGGCTCATGGACAGGACACACAATGAGGGTAGCATAACATAGTACCTACTGCATTTCAGTTACATTTGGCATACCACAGTCCTCAGTCATAGGGCCCCTCATGTTCAGTATATGCTTCCCTGAGGTACAGACTAGCATAGAGGGACTTTCCCTGCCTAGCTTTACAAAGCCCTGCATACAAAGTGCCATGATTGATCCACCAGCTGATACTGACTCCATCCATACGGGTGTCACTGTGACAGATACCTGATATGAATATCATGGCCTCAAGCTGCATGACACAAGGTCCATGGACATCACCTTTGCATTACACCATTCACCCGCTATCACATAGGTGGAAGTCCCCTACATACATGTCACATTGTACATGTTTGTAGTACACACGTATGTCATACCCACTACTGTGATTACCATATTGCCACTGTGGCGTGGACATCCTTCTATATGGCCACACTTATCTGTACTGGGTGTGTAGCTGCTACATAGCCACCCATTGTACCTCTGAACTCAAGACTTCTACACACATTCAAGGGTACACCACCCCATTTAGGGTGTACCTTACACAACAGCTACAGCTTTACATACCACAACATTAACATGCCATGAAGTTTATTGAGCTCTGACAGCTAAGGTATGCGGCTAAACTACGGACACCACGTCTGTACACATTTGCATACTACATACTCAGGGGTGACCTCTGCTGAACAGACAGGGCCCATGTCCACAACAATATTAATGGATATACTCCACATACGCGACATACGCATATGCCACTGTGAGCAACATGCTCATGGATATGTGCACACACGCAACAATGAGTGGGATGTGCTTGAGGGTTACATTCCCAAACCGGACACTCACCATGCTTTGGACCATGACTCCTATGTACATCACGCAGAGACACTCAGTAGCACTGTTCATGTGATACCTCCCTTGGTGTTTGGGACACACATGTACACCAGGGATCACTGCAGTGGCTGTACTGTGCAGAGGTGCAGGTAACACATGGCTCTGCTGATCACAGGACACTACGCTAGAGAGGTGCCACTGGTGTGAACACTATGGTTGTGCTTACACATGGACTTGCCAGACTGCATAGCACCCCACTATGAACCTGTGAAGCTATTGCATGTCCTTTGTGCATGGTTACTTGGTAGCCCTTCCATTTAGATTAGCTATCATGCTATTGCAATGTTCCATGCCTACAAGTCATATGTATCCTGTTATTGTACATGCCAATAGACGATACCTGTGGTATGCATGATATGCCTGTTATGCTGTGTAGAATATCTGACATATCTACCTACAATACTATACATTACACATATTTTACATAGTATCCCATAATGCAAAGCATACTTGCATAGCGGGACCACCTTCAACATGTCATTGTCGTTATATGCCCATACACATGCCTACTGTGACAGTATATCAACATATACTATCCCTGGCTATGGCACGTACTTGTTGGACATACCCTACCACTAACGGCGGGTTGTATGTAATTGTTCTGTTTAAAGCCCTCATGTAGCATCCCTTGTGGTGTCTGTGATGTGTACCTTGTGGCCCACAGCTGGATGCACAGTTTCTACAAGCTTAAGTATGCTCAGCAAGACATCACTACATAAATACCTTTTCCCACGTTATGCATTGCGGACACTTTTAATTAATGCAAAACCAACTATACATACAGTAAATAATTAATACAACACATGCTATACATATACTTACATACCGAGTGTTCTACATACCTTGTTATCGTTACGTACTTTCGTCTCTATCTCTCTCACACTGCTTACACGGGTATTTTGTATGAGCATACGGTTTGAATGTCTGGCAAGTCTTCCTTATATACGTTGATACCTGTAACATGTGGTTTCCTGCTGCCTATTGGTGAGTCTGAGTGACTAATTACTTGCATATCAGCTTTGCAGCTACTACATTCACCAATTACGCGGCAACAATGGGGTATAATTGACTTCTCCACTTGGGTGTCGGCCATTTGCCCTACCTTCGGGGAGACGGCCTGTATTGCGTTTTGTTATGTGTAATTGCAACTGCTATGCATAGAGGCAAGTATACTTTGGATTCATGTCCCCCGTGGATTGTGTGTGACAGCTAGAGTATGTGGTTCAACATGTGGGTGTACCTGTCATCCCAACGTCTGTTAACGGACTACTGCAAACAAAACCTGTAACATCGCCGTTTGTTCCATTATACAATGGCTGCAATTTTGCATGGCGCCTTTAATTGTGTCTCTCACAAGGTATATCAACGGTTCTGCAGTTGTAATTGACTGACTGGATGTTTGTGCTGTTATTACAGTCTGTATTGTTATAGTTTCTAGTGTGGGAGATGTCGGTGGGTGTACATACCATATACAGGTTTGTGGACCTTGCATTTCTACATATTCCATATATGTGTGTGGGCTCCGTCCCTTATTAAAGAGCTATCAGTTAGTAGACTTATGTTACGGGATTGTACATTGGGCTGTTGTTAATTGATTTCTATATAGTATGCAGGTGAGGTTGATACTTCCATACCTCCGGAACTGCAGCGATATGTAAAGGGATATGTCTACATGACAGCTATCCCGTGTATGTCTGTCCCAGATATTTGCAGTCATTGCGGTTGTGTTGGCAACAGAACCTCTTTGCCATGGGTTGACACCTTTTCATATGGCCATTGTTGGACACTTCCAGGACACACAGCGGTGTTTACAGGCCAACACATAGCCACGGTCAGTACACAGGATAGCACATACTTTTATCCTGAATACATACCTATTGTTGTTGGACTTTGGCTACTTATCATATTGCATGTAACATTCACGTTTCTTACATACAGGCATAACTATTTAATGCATCTATTACATTATGTATGGGACATATTAATGTCCTACGATCTCGGACATTTGCCCTTTGTAATGTTTTATGTCGGGACACACCTGCCCAGGGAGGGGCTGTCCCTCCCAATGTGGGACAGGTGGTGACTGTATGTCTACGGCTAGCTATACCCACACCTACCGTAATCATCTACCTCCGAGTTGGCACTAGCAGACACATGATGCGAACACACACACACATTACAGTGACACGGGGACGCACACGGCACCCTCAACACACACATACACAGACTAAGGCACTCACACATACAGTTGAACACAGTACCTACGTGGACCGCAACACTGGCAGCGGTTCTGAATTATCCATTCATATCATCATACTATTACTCGCGGTTGTACTGTTCTCTTTCGGTCTTTCAGCCTCGTGGTTACGCATGTCGGTATGTTACACATTCCATAGTTGGCGGTATCCTAAGTATTTGTACCTCCAAGGTATTATTACTGTCGTTGACCTATCTATATATATTTGCAGATATCGCTGAATCCGTATATATCAACATATATCACTCTATTGCCCTTTCTATCTGTATTATATATATGTATATATGTGTACATATATATATATATATATATATATCTGATGGGGAAAGTGACAGGCAAGCTACACCTTTCATTGTGTACTTGTTGGTGTATACTGTTTCGTGGACTCCACACGTTTGTGTCTGTACCTGTCACATTACACACCTGGCATAGGTTAGGGTTGCCAGCTGTCCCACTCTGTGAGGGACAGTCCCTCTTTGGGCAGTTGTGTCCTGCAAAATATTTGTAAACATGGCAAATGTCCTGTGATGTTAGAACATACTTATTTCCTATAGTTTATGTAATAATCGCATAATACAGTTATTCTGTATCTGAACCAACAAACAGAATAAGTAAGTAAACATTACAAGAATGAGCTTTTATCTAGGCAAAACAGTGCAGTTCTGCTTTCCATACTGGCCAGGTGTATGTGTCGGCCTGCAGAAATCTGACGTATGTCCCACATTAGTATTTTGAAGAGGTGGCAACCCTACCATAGGTACATCTTCCCTAGCAATAGCGTTAGGTGATTCTATACATGATTGAGTGTTCTACACCTGGCAGTGGTCGTTTTACCCTTCAGAGCAGGCGCTATTAGTACAGGGGTATATAATGCTGGTTTCACCTGTTCTGGACATCATTCACCGTGATCTGCGCGATATTCGGAGTAGCTTATCCCTGTTTTGTGCATATCCATATAGTCATATTTAAACGTCGCTTACCAGCAGTGGGCAATGCATATTCACGGTTACGTGTGCTAAACATATGGATCTGATGACCTGCATCCGACATGCATTACTCGTGCCTTCGGGATTACGTTACATCCCTTGCAGGACGTGGGACTGGGAACATGCATGACGGTCACTGCGTTTAACATATGGCCATCTGGGAGTTGTACACGTGTTATGTTGTTTTGTACGTGGAGTACACTACAGCTGTTACTCCATATTGCAATCACATGGGTAACTCAGTTAGTTTACATATTGATGAGTCCAGTTAATGGTATGTCCATGTGATGTTTACTGTATGTGCTCCGGCATTGGGTATGTATATCACAGTGAGCCACACACGATACTGTGCTACACCTTCAAACGACCGTGGGTGGAGCATGCTGGGGTGACAAATACCTGTCATGGGTACACCCCATGCCTTGACACAATATCCATGATTATATTATGTGGAGCCCCTCATTAACGCAGCAGGGACTCTGTGCTGAGTGTCTGCAGAACAGTGCTTAAACACATGTGCTCCCACGATTGCCTCTGCTCCTCTACGCGACAGTTGGTTACTCGATGTTGTGGCGACAGTGGACACTGTTTGCCCCATTTGGTGTATGGCCTCTGACAATCAGCCATGTACCCACCGATGTACCTGGGTACCTATACACACAGCACCAACATATGCTGATAGGTGCATGTACTGTTCAGGGGTTGACATTCCGTGTTCCAATAGCTGTTGTGTGTACAATGTTTGTGGGCTGACTATGTAGGATTCACACAGTGGGCCACCTATACATTACAATTTACAGGTGGTCGTGCTTGTGTGCCATCCATTTTACTGTGTGTGCAGGTGGAGAGGTGTGTCAGTCCATAGGGGCCTACACTGTCAGCGTATGTGCTATACGTTCCCTCTTTGCCAAGGCATAGGCATATTGGGCATGCCTCCATCTGCCTACTGAGGCTGGCACAGTGTGTTCATGGTCTGAATCCCTCTGTGCCTGTGATGGCCTTGGCAAATGCGGTGGGCTATGAGGGCCTTCACCATTTTGTCCCTGCTGCAGCTGTTTCCACAGGATCATATTATGTAGCATGGCACATACTATGACGATGTGGGCACATGTGCCTGGAGAGTACTGCAAGGCTCCACCAGATGTGTCCAAGCACCGGAACCGTGATTTCAGCATCCCAAACACATGCTCTATGATGATTCTGGTTTGTGCGTGTGCCTCATTATGGTGTTCTTGCATGAGTGTGTGTGCATTTCTGATGGGAGTCATCATCCACGGCTCCAGTGCATAGCCAGCATCCCCCACAAGGTGGCCATGTGGGATGTCCCCCCTGACAAGTACCTGATACAGCTGTGAGGCATGCCAGATATGGGAGTCATGGTAGCTTCCAGAGCTGACAGCACACACATCCATGATTATGCCCTTGGCATTGCACACGACCTGGCAGTTGATGGAGTGGAATCCCTTGCAGTTTATCTAGCGCCTACCATGCTCACTGGGTGGTGACTTGATTTGTATGTGCTTGCAGTCTATCGCACCCAGTACCTCTGGGTAGTGTGCCACATGGTGGAAGTGATGCATATTGCTGGCCAACTCCTCCTGAGTTCGGGGGAAGTATATATGCTCATTGGCATGTGGTAACATGGCATCCAGGAACTGGTGTAGTACCCTGGATGCTGATGCCTGTGAGATCCCCATTATATCTCAAGTTGGCCTTTGAAAGGTACCTGTGGCTAGTATTTGCATGCTTACTTATACCTTTGTGTCCACTTAAGATGGGTTCCCCTCTGTTATTTCTGGTTCTCAGGCGTGGCCGGCAAAGCTCCACTATTTTCTGTAAGATGTCCCTGTCCACCCTGTAACGCTCTACTATCTCCAGATCATGTAGCCCCTGGCAGGTTACCCTTGCTCTGAACACTCTTCTCCTCCTCCGGGGCCTGCGGTGGTTTTCGGCATCATCCTCCACAACACCATCAGTCTGTAACACATGCTGATGAATCACAGCTATGGCAGCTCCCAACATGTACATTTTAAAAGTTCCCCGTGTATTTACACCTATGGTGCAGTGTTTGGGAATTCACAGGTGTGTGTAGGGTGCTTTCACACTTTATACTATTGTGCTGTGAACACCGATGATGTCATAGGGTGTGTATGTACGATCATAGCTACAGGATATCTTATGTGTTTTGCTACCGGAAATACTATTGTGGTGCCTTTGGTGTTGAATTATATTTGGCTGCCGTGGATTACCTCTTGACCTTCCCTTTACATTTCTGCACGTTCCACCTACCATTTTCTGGCATGCATATGGCAGCCTGCTTTAATTTGTACTTTCCTAGACCTGGCGTATCTTGCGTAATGTGTGCTATTGCCGGCCTACAGCCGGTTTGCTTTGCTCTGCTATGACAGATCTCCTATCTTTGCAATCCAATGCCTCCCCTCCTTTCTTTGCATTCCAATGCCTCCCCTATCCTGTTTTGCAGGTTTCTGCGAGCAGATTTGTCAGCTGCCGTCGATTGGCCGCCGTAAGTTGATTGGTGTTGATTGCGCATTAGTATGCCAATTACCCTATTTCAGCATTTCCTTCTTTTCTTCCTCTGACCTTTCTGTTTGTGCTATTGTTCGCGCCGCGTGCATCCACTTACTGGGTTTCGGGCACGTTTTCATCCCCGTACACATGCGCTTTTGGGCACCATGTGTGCTCTCAACTAAACGAGTCTATACCTTCCTCCCCACCCCTGTCCTGCAGCTTTGCTTAGCAACGGACAGGCCAGATTTGCATTGCTCCAATGTGCTTACTGCTACGGTGGCACACCCCTCTGCTGATGTCATGTATCTCCTCTGAGCCACTCCTCAGTGTTATAGCGCTGCGCCATATGGTTCAACCTTCATCCGGTGGGACATTTGCGATTCAGTATTATCTGCCTCATTTGCATGGCATTGACTACTAATTCATAGTTACCGCACCGAACACTGTCGCAGGCCCTTAGCAACCCTTGCACCTTGGTTGTGGTGTTCCATGCCTACCATTGTGTATTATAGTGTACACCTGATTTGTATTACATTGCAATTTTATGACATTTTTATATATTTTCTTTATGTTCCAGTTTGAGCACACATGCCCTGCGGTTGTACTTTGCATTACTGTGGACATGACATTAAAGTTGTTTTTTAGGTGTTGTGCATCTTTTTTTATGCCATTGGCTGTGTATTTAGCCATTGGCATATGTTAACTTTGTAATACATGAGTCTGGTCCGCTTCCATAGCTCAGATGTTCTGTTTGGGAAAATGTAAACCGTGTTTTTTGGTTTACATTTCCGTGGCCTTACGCTACACGTGCATCACTTCATGGATCGCTATATGCCTTCATTTGCATGGTGCGACACTGCGCATGGGTTGATTAGCATACCTATGCTGAGGGCTGCGCAGTTCTGGTGTACGCCGGTAGTGCACATGGTATTGGATCGTACCTGAATCGCTCGACGGCCATATTTGGCATTATTCCGCCTACGCTATGCCTGCGCCTGGCACAAGCTTCATGAATCCCGGGGTATGTTTTCTTGCTCTAGGCTGTTCCGTTCTTTCTTTCTTTCTTTTTCTTTTTTTAACATCTCTTTGTTTTATTCAGTGCTTCCAAATTTGAACAGAATTTTTTAAAACAATGTAGATGTTTCTATTTATTAAAACAAGAAGCAATGTTTAAGATCATAGTAAACATTTTGATCTTATGTCCGTGTGTCAAATAAACAAAATCATAATATTAGTTTGTGATGTAATTAAAGACAAGCTAAACCATTAACTATAATTATTAGCTAATACAGAGTTGTTGAGCAAATAAAACTTGTATTTATTTTCTGACTATTCAAAAAAGAACAAGAAGAAAAATAACTATACTTTTTGGGATATCTATAATTACTCATATTTAAATGACTGATGAAATATTTTAACAGTCAAACCAATCAAAGTACACCTCCAGAAATGGTTTCAACACTAAGGGAAGTCATGATTGTATGAGACCATGTATCACATTTACCGTGTGAATTCTTCTTATCCTGATATTGTTTAACTGTGGAATTGTTATATGTACGTAATGGAGATCAAGTTCTTCTTGTGGTGGGGGCAGGGAACTTGTCCTCCCTGCAATGAGTATGCTTTTTGTGATTTTATCCACAAACAGATATAATTTGGGGGAGTTTGTATCAGGTACTTTGTTTACCGTGAATTCTCCACCATGAGTTCATAGTGGATTGACACTTTTCCAAAAAACATAATGTCAAAGAATAATGCATAAAAGTTGGTCTACAGAGATAGATAATGCACCCTCTACAATGGAACTCCAGCACAAAAAAATCATACTTTCTAAATAATGCTTATGAAGTCTCTATCTTGTAAGAGATAATGGAATAAGATATTTTAATGCTACATTAGATAACAGTTGTACTGAAAACCAACCCTCCCAAAAAAAGAGAAAATAACCGCATTTAAGATCAATTAGTTAATTCCTCTGACCTCACTGATCGGCACATCAAGGGACAATCCTCCATGATGGCTTCTGTTGTCCTAATACTCATAGGTTCATAGACTCATAAGTGTGTACTAGGCTAATGGCCCTGGAGCCTTTACAAGCCTAGCCCATAGAAATGCCCTGGCATTGTGCCACCCAACGTTAGTTCCCATTGCCTCTATCAAGTAAAGCTACTGGAGTGATCCCTGGGGTGAACTTTCTATTACCCATCCACTCATTAAGATTTCTCTTGAAGAGGGACAGTGAGGTGCTCTGCTTGACATGTATTGGGAAGCCTATTCCACAGTATGGGCAGTCTCTGGGTTATGAACCTGTTTCTCCAACATGTTCTGTTGATTGTGGTAATGAGGTTGAGGTTTTTGGTGGGTGTGGTGAGGAGGGATTGAGACTTCTTTAGATGTAGCATTTCTAAAAGAGCTGAGTCAGGCATGGCTTTGTAAGTCAACTCATCTAAACTAAGAATAACTTTACTTACATGAAATGTGAATAAGAAATTAGACCACCACTCTTTTAATAAACAAACTTTGCATTGATTTATTCCAATGTTCTAAGATATCATTTCAGTAGTTAAACATGCAAATTGTATTACATTATTGTTGTGTCTACTATTGCCACCTTTTCATTAGTAGTTAAACATCTGGATTCAAAACACTACCTTTTTATAGATTTTTTGAAATAATATTCTTAGTTCTAGTTCAGCATTCCTTACTACCATGTGTCAATTTGTCAATTCTAGTGTATGCAAATTGGAGAAAGAGGTGGGTTTCTTTGATGCTAATATTACTTTGAATAACTCTATTCTAATGTGTTGTATAATATTTTGTTTCTGTATATTGTGCAACACTTATTCATACAAGAAACCATTATCACATTTGTGTCCTATTCTAGAGAATTATGTGGCAATTTAGTTTCATTACTGCTCAAAAGAAGGACATAGTTTCTTGAAATAAGTTTATATTCCCTTTTTCATTTATTTAATTATTCTGTAACAGGTAGGCATATGGGAGCTATATATTTATTTAAGGGGAATATATGACTTTTCATCATATGAAGATCAATTCATGATGTTATTGCATTTCCAAAATGTATTTGTGCATCTGCCATGGAATCATGATTTTCAAGAAAATGTTATCAAGCTAATAAATTATCCTACCTCATGGACCATGAATTAATGTCCTTGGCCACAAGCTTCTTTTTTCTGTAGCTATAACTGAATTAACTTCTAAACTCATTTTGAAGGTAATATTTCTTACTTTTGGTGTCTTACTGGATAGTCAACTAGCTCACAGACAGGACCCAGGAAGTTAGAATTGGTGAGTCCTCCTCTTCCACAAAGAGACCAGTCACAAGTGGAGTGCCTCAGGGATCAGTCCTTGGACCTCTCCTTTTTGTCATTTTCTTCTCAGAAGTCAATGCCAATGTCAGTGGTCTCTGGCTAACCAAATTTGCAGATGATTGCAAATTAGTAGCTGTCATTGAATCTCACACTGACATAAATGTTCTACTGGATGGGCTGACATAGACAAATAACTGGTGTCAAAGCCATGGACTAAAACTAAATGCCAAGAAATGCATAATAGTATCCTTTGAGAAGTCATGCATCCCTCTTAACTATCATATTGACAACACACCCCTTAGAGTAGACCCAGTAGTTAGGGACTTATGGACACACACAGATACTAAACTACCCTTTGATCATCATGTGTCTACAATAGTATGTTGCGCAACCTATAAACAAAGGTATGACATCTAAGTCCAAGGAAGTCATTGTTCCACTGTATTTATCATTTATCAGACCTGTCATTGAGTACAATCCATCCTTTGGTATATACCTAACCAGGCATATCGAACAACTGGAACATCCACAGAGGTTTCTCAGTAAAAGAATGCAGGGTATAAGTAATATGTCCTATGCAGACCACCTCAAGGCCCTATCCCTGTATTCTGTCTCCTACAGGCTTTTGAGGGGAGATCTATGGTGGCATACAGGGCATTGTCAGACCCCACTCTGATGAACTTCCTGCATATCCACAAAACCAACAGTAGCACAATTACCTGTTCTAAAGGCTTAAACCTTGCCTGTGATATAAATAGAACCTGCTGAAGAGATATGTATGTATCCCAGAGACTACCCCGTCTATGGAACAGGCTCCCCATGCATGTGAAGCAGAGTTCCTCCCTAACCCAATTCATGTGCAACTTGGACAATTGGATGGGAAACCAGAAATTCATACCTGGTTTGGCACATATGTCTCTAATGCAAACAGGTAACCTGTAAATGGTTCATCTCCCAGGCCCATGCTTACACTTATCAAGGATTTCAGAATTTATCAGATATTTGGGATGCATAGCTAGGCTTAAAAAGGTCCTTGTGGTCATTAGCCCAGTAAATGCATGTGAATCTATGAACCTTACATTTGAATTTACTCTAAAATTTTCCATCACTTATATTTTAGTAAAGCCAGTCTGAAAAATATTCCACTTGCTAACATGAGCTGCATTATAACATATCATTCGGAATTAGGTAATTTTAATCCGTAATTCTATTCCTCACTTGCCAAATGTATCCAGGTATTAAGGACATCATTGCCTTCACAAAACAAAACAAAAAATTCTATAATATTTTGATCTTAGTCTGACTGGTAGTAAAAAGTCAACTTAGGCAAAAAGTATTTTATTTAATTAACCCTTTATACCCATTAAAGCAGAATTTGTTGCCATCTTTCTATTTTCGCTTCATAATGATATGAATGTTCTTAGCTACATAAAATGGTTTAATCAAAACTCTAATGAATCCATTTACACAGAAATTCTAATGGTATTATTTTTAACCTTTTAGCATCTGTATAAGGTTGACATTCTTAAATGGGATTTAATAATATAAATTTAGAGTTGTATTTAAATGTATACCTTAGACAGCAGAAAGGAGTGCAAAGATACATTTGCATTTGAGATTCTCAGAATCAGATCATTTGCATATGTGAAATATATATATATATATATATATATATATATATATATATATATATATATATTTTTTTTTTTTTCCTTCAAGAAAGAGTCTATGAGCAATATGTTAGTTACATTCTACTAGCATTAATAATTGTAGTATACCTAAAATAAACAGTGATAGTATATATCATATTCATTGCATTTGACTCTGAATATTGGTTGAATTTATACTGAAAAAATGCTTCTTTAATTGTACTTAACATTTTAATTGTAGCAGTTATTGTACTGGGAAATACAAAAATTTCCACTGCTGCAAAAATAATGTTTTGTTATTTCAAATGCTTTTTTGAGAACTGGCTAATTTGATGTTACTTGCTTTTTTCAGCATTATGACTAATTGATGTTAGATGTCTTCCTTGCACAAGACCACAAAGGAATTTAAAATTTACTTTAGAATACTTTATGTCAAGCAGTTATTTACCTATATAGCTAATATCTGATACACTGTTTAAATTTTAGTTAATATGGTACTAGTATGCCAGCTAATCTAATTTAAAACTTAAAGGCAATTGAGTCCAGTCCCAGATTTGTAGCTGCTTTCTTAATGTCTGCAAAGTTCACTAGAGTCAATTATTTTAGTATTTTTAAATGGATATTTAATAGTAAATAATTATTTTTATTGATAGTCAAACTGACCACAAAAGATTTTATAATAGTCTGCAAAACATGGTAAATTAACAGATTAACAAAAAAATCAAAGTAACGACCCAAGACACTACAAAGATGTACATATAAATTTAATAAATATGCTGATAAAAGTTTCTTAAGTGCTTCTTCAGGTATCTAATGAAAAAAACATCAAAGCCCAGTATAAAAACATTTACATGCAAACCATGTGATCGAACTGGAACCATCCATTGGTTCAGAACATTTTCAAAAACATTTAAGAAGGCATACAATTCAAACTATTTTGAAGAATTTATCTTAAAACAAAAATGAGTGCAATAGTTAGTTTTCAGTAGATACAAAATAAAAGGTTTTCATGTGTTTTATACTTCATATATTTTTTATATACTTTATTGACATTATGCTATTTGAATTATATTATAGTGTCTTTTGGGAATACCATGACCAAGGCTAATTACTCCATCGATAAGACACTCCAAAGAGTTGCCCCGGTAGTCAGGCATCTGGGAAGATATGTAGACAGTAATGTGACGTTTGACTAACATGTGGTCAAGGTAGTAAAAAAAAGTCATTCTATGTCACCCAACTTATAAGAAAAGGCATGGTGTCTAGGTCCAAGAAAGTCATAGTGATACTTTATTCAGCCCTTATCAGACCCATCATTCAGTATAATGCCCCCTTTGGCATGTACCTGAACATAGATATGTAACAACTGTAATGTCCACAATGTTTCCTTACCAGGAGAATCCAGGGTACAAACCCATTGTCCTAAAGGGATCACGGTGGATGATTTATGCCTGGCCTATAAGGCATCCTTGGATCCAGCTCTGATGGACATTTTGCACAACTGCAAAATAAACAGTATCAGAACCACTAGATCCAAGGATTAAAATCTTACTTGTGACATAAATAAGACACATTGGTGAGGCATATACTTGTCTCAGAGGCTCTTCATGCTCGGACACCAGCTCCTCTTCCATGTAAAGCCGAGTTCATCCCTAACCCTATATAAGCATAACCTTGAACAATGGATGGAAAATTGGAAATTCATTCTGGGCCTGGCCTCCATGTCTCTGACAGATAGAAGCAAACAGTAATACCCAAACTAACAAACCTCCTCCACATGATCTCTAGAAACTTCCTAACTAGTATTCCCCCTCCTAATAAACGCCAATGATACATAAGGACACAATAAGTTTGAAATGCACAGCTAGGCTTATAAAGGCCCTGGTGGTCATTAGCCTAGTATATACCCATGAACCTATAAAAAGTAAAAAAAAATAAACAAATATTAAATACAATTATAAAGGTGGGGGAGCAAGGAAGAGGAGGATAGAAAGAAAAAGAGCTTTGTGTCGGTATCTATCAAGCATACAAGTAGCTACAGTAGGACTAAATGTTTGCAGCGCATACAGTTATGCAAGGATGCATAATTAGGACAAGGTATAGCATGGGATGCATTTCTATTGGAAGAAATGTGTAAAGGGGTACATCCATGGACATTATGAATGACCCCATAGAGTAGAACTAGCAGTAATGAAATTAATCTGCTGATTGGCATCCTAGGTTATAGAACATAACTGGGAGTGTCTGTATGAGTATGGCATGACAGACTTGGACTAGGAATGGATAAGTGGACATGGCCACTAGTGCACATTATGCAGCCCATAACGTTTACAGTGCCAGTGTGATTTACTAATGGCAGACACTGCTGTGCCAGCAACATGAGCATCTGTCAGCATATGGTAGGCACGTACCATGATGTAAGCTAGGCTTTTCTTTATAGCAGAAAGTATACATAAAGGCAGAATGCCACGGCTATGCCTGTCATAAGTAAAACATGCTTTTGCATTCGGTGGGTTACTGCACAACATATATGGGGAAATGTGCATGCTGCTTATTGCATGACCACAAAGGCTATGATTCACACAGCAGATTAGTTGGCCAACAGTCTTGAATACAAGGCAATGTATTGTAGTAGACATGATGAAGGCATGCTATGACAGGCATGTACTTGCAATCTTGAAACCATGGAATCCACTAACATGTCCTTTGTATATTTACTTTCTCTTGTCATTATAGACAGGGGAGGTGTATCCAGAAATATCTAGTGGTGACACCTGTAGTTGTTACAATCACCACAGACATGTATAACCTAGAGTAATATTCTGCAATTACATCCAGTACTTGGCTATAATACTCTTACTTACATCCACATCTGAAGAGAAACTGAATGCGCCTCTGAAAGAGGAGATGGCTCTCCTCCACCTACTCAGGAGCTGGAAATTAGTAAAGAAAATGCAAATACACATGACTGTATGTCCTCTAAGAGCCCTTGTAGTTATGCAATAACTTAAACTAAAATGTACCTGTCATAAATACTTACTGTAGATCTCAGAAGCACTATCTCTGGACTCTTCTTCCCACTTGCATCAACAATCTAGGTAGTGCCTTTTCATGTCACTGTAGTGGTGCCTGGACTGGTCACTAGAACAATTGATGACAGCTGCAACAATCACTGTTGTGGAAAGGCTGTGCCAGGTATCTGCTTTATACTGAGGACCCTGACAGGAATCCCTAAAAGTGCTACTGGTTGTCTCTGTACATAGGTTACTGCAGTGCCCATGAATGCAGGAGATATAATAAACTGAAATCATATAAAAAGATTTCTAATTGTTTTAGGATATTTAAAAGCACACATGCTGAGTGGTCTGATGATAAGGTCTTTTGGACTATTACTATTTGGAGAAAAACTTCTAATGATCTCTTCTGAGGTCCTTATCCACAATTCCACATCAAAATATTGGAGCATTGAAATATTTTGACTCCTTAGTGCACGACCTGTGAGTCCTAACACCCTGTGTGCCATTTGAAGCCATTGCCACTTAATAGGTTACAGTGTACAGCAATATAGCAGCACATCTGTGTCAACACGTTGCTCCTACTGACAACTAACACACAACTTTGTGCTTTTAATTAGAACAACATGTCACTGTGCCACAATATTACAGCCTGAATACTGTATAGACATGGAGTGGAAGGATGGTATTAGGGTGTGAACAGTACCTCGCCATGCCATGAGTGTCATAATAGCGCAGTAGCACATATGTTTTCAGTTCTGCAGTTTAGTGACTCTGTGGGCCATAATGAAAAAATACATTTATCCATGTGCATGCTGAAATTAGTGACCCACCCACAGATGTAAAATGTTCACTATAGGTCTTTATGCAAGTGCATTGAGAAGAGAGAGAGGTGTAAAGAAGGAAAAATGTCTATTGAACATTCTTATTTTGAAATTTGTTCTATTTTAAAATGGATTCCTGGTAGTTTTTGTCTGTCAGCATGAAAAGTGCCAAAATGGCTAAACGTGGAACTCCTAACCTGTGCCTAATACAGAAAAACACAGATAAAGGGTCAGCAGATTCTCAGCTAGCAAAAGTAATACAAAGATGTTTATTTTTAATTGGTCAGTGACTGTAGTCTAATAGATACAGTTTAGAAAGTTTAAAACCCTGGAACAATATCAACAAAACATTTGCTCTCCTACTTCACCACAAACCCCACAGCACAAATAATGCTTTAATGATCATTTTAATGGCAAACAAACTGGACATTGCCATAATTAATGTCACTTTCCTCACAGATAAATACATCCTTCCAACAGACAAATTTGCCATATGTCCAAACACTATGGCAAGCAAAAACACACCATCTGACTTGAAGCACTGATTGGTAGCAACCAGTGTGGCAACAAGACCATTATGATAGCATCTACAGGAATCATAGCTTTTTTCTTTAATATCAGTTGACAAGATATTACAGTATGTGACTCTTCTTTTCCCTTTCTTGTTGACACAGGAGCAATTTGATTTGTAAATACTTCAGCAAATACTGAAAATCTCTTACTGTCCACAAAAAGTTTGGGGGAGGAAGTGTCCTAAATCCCTCCAGACTTTCCAGAAACAAACCCTATTCCTATTCAAATTGGTCCACTTAAAGAATAACATGCCTTTATTGTAGGAAACACTCCCCTGTTAAACATTTTAGGTAGAGAATTATTACATAAATTATGATGCACTGTTTACTATACTCCATTCTGTGTTCAAAGAGAGAATGGTACATTAGTGGCAGCTGACAGGACAGTTAAAGAGAAATGTATCATCCTAAGTGGCTGAACTTGTAGCTATTACTGAAGCATGTAAATTAGCAAAAAGCAAAACAGTGACAATTTTCACAGATTCACGTTATGTTTACAGGATAGTTCATGATTCTGGGATACTCTGGAGAGAAACAGTGTATTTAACATCAGCAGTGACAGTTATTATTAATGCTGTTTTTGTTCCTTAACTATTGAAGGTACTATTACTGCCAAGGGAGATAGCGACTGCCAAGGGAGATATTGGTGGTAAAATGCACCACTCATAAAATTCATGATTCATACATTTTAAAGGGAAACTGTTTTGCAGATATGAAGGCTAGACAAGCTGCATTGTATTATTCTGTTTGTGGTTCATTTTTGCAGCAACTACATATAACTAACACATCTGTTTCTTTGCAGGAATTATCTTTTCGAGAACAGGCTGATGACTTTGAAAAGGTGAGGTTCACGGGTGATTTTAGGCTAATGATCCCAGAAGGGCCTTTTTAAGCCTAGCCATGCTTCCCAAGGTGAAAATGAAAACCTATACATTGTGCCAGTAAGGAAAACACCTTGCAGATATATATATATATATATATATATATATATATATATATATATATATATATATATATATATATATATATATATATACAAATATTTCAAACATGGGCATTAATGCCCTTCAAGCCCACCAATATACCTAAACAGTTGTTCCTATGATACATTTCCAGGCTGTTCTTAAAAATATCTAAACTAGTGCTTGCTTTAATATAATTTGGTAGTCTGTTCCATGCATCAGCTGCTCTCTCAGAGAACCAATTAGTACACTTCTCATTCCTATAGAATCGTCTGCATAGGTTATCTAATGATTCTCTACTAATTTTTGATAACTCTAAATATTCCCAGAGGTAGTTGTCGCTAAATGCTCTATATACCTGAATAAGATATCCTCTTCAGTATATATGAGGCACTGTACGAGTTCAGATGTTTTAATCTTTTCATAATAACTTAAATTTTCACATCCATGGATGCCCTTGCTTTATTTCCACTTTACTCTTTCCAGTTTACTCATGCTTGTTTTCTTATAAGGTTTCCATTTTGTTATTTCATACTCGTGTGAGTCTAACATAGTTAGCAAACAATGACTTCATCTTTTCTCATTTCCTAGGCTTTATAAATCTTTGTATATAACCTATAGTTCTATAACTATCATTACCCAATTTGTTGATATGATTAGAAGAACTCAAAGCTAGATCTATCCATATGCCCAGATCCTTAAATGACTCTACAGTTTCAATCACTGTGTGCTGTACTAACTATCCACTTTTCAGTTTATGACTTCCAAACCTCATATGCTTAGTTTTTTTAGGTATTTATCAGTATATTATTCTCCTTTGCTGAAATGCTCAATTTAGTCAAGTTCCTTTCCAGACATGCCCCATCTGTAACACATGTAACCAGTTTACCCACTTTCAGGTCATATGCCTACAGACTGTAGAACACCTCAGATGAAAAAGATAGGTTTGATAGGTCTGAATGATACAATCTAAACAAGTAAGGGCCTAGGACAGAGCCCTGTGGAGCACACTGGCTGTAATCAAGAATTCCCCCTGTCCAGTTTCTGCACAATACTTGCCAAGTCCTATTTGTAAGCCATGCAGCTATCCATCTTATCAAGAGTAACACCTTGACCATTATCCCAATCCCCAATCCTAAATACTAGGCTATCAGTCTGCAGACTATTATAAACCTAACAAATAACCAGAGGTCAGAATCAATCCCTGTACCTTATATTTGTGAAGTAAAGACCAAATGGACCAGTGATGGCTGTAGCTATTTTCAGGATCTACTGTGACACCACCCAGATCGGCTACTGGTAGCCTTACTTGCTTTTCTAACTGAATTGGTTTGAAATCACCATTTTCCTTTTCATTTGAAGAAAATGCATTAATAAAATGAATTTTGAATGTTTGGTATTCCCCTTACATTTCAGGAGTAATTCAGTATTTTTAAAATAAATCTCTCATCTGTGTAGAATACAATGTGCCAAAAAGTATTTTGGTCCTCAGACATTCTTTGAAAAGCCATGAGGACCATTCTGCTGTAAGCAGTGGGATTTTATTAAACACTCATAGGCACATACATTTAAATATATTTTGAAGAATGCTGATTTTTTTCTGGATGATTAAAAGCTTATCATTGTGTTAAAAATAATGTGATTACTGTTGCTAAGAAACTTCTCTCAGAATTGATACCCAGATTTCGTGTACCTTATTTAATTCAATCTGATCAAGGTGCACATTTCACAAGTGATACAGACAGATTAGCAAAACCTTGAATAAAAATGCACAATACCACTGCCCACACAGACCACAAGTTTCAGGGATTATGGGCAGAATGACCCAGATTGTTAAGGTTAGACTTACAAACCTCAGCTTTGGCCGGCTAAGAACTTGCTGTATTCAACTGGATGTATAAGAGAATTTAAGTACCTTTATCTGCACTTTTTTTTTAAAAAATACAGTATTTAAATTGATTTTAACTGTGGCAGGAATATTAACTGAACTGGAAGTTTTGACTCTGCTCTTCAGTTAGATTAACTGAACTGGAAGTTAGTCAGTGTTTGCTGAATTTTGTTATTTGCTAGTAATTACAGGTGTGGGAGGAGCCACATTCTTTGATTTCATGTCCTTGCCTATTTAAGTGGTACAGTGTGAAATATTTTCTGCTTAAAAACCTCAGCTTTGGCCGGCTAAGAACTTGCTGTATTCAATTGGACGTATAAGAGAATTTAAGTACCTTTATCTGCACTTTTGTTTTTAAAAAATACAGTATTTAAATTGATTTTAACTGTGGCAGGAATATTAACTGAACTGGAAGTTTTGACTCTGCTCTTCAGTAAGATTAACTGAACTGGAAGTTAGTCAGTGTTTGCTGAATTTTGTTATTTGCTAGTAATTACAGGTGTGGGGGTAGCCACATTCTTTGATTTCCTGTCCTTGCCTATTTAAGTGGTACAGTGTGAAATATTTTCTGCTTAAAAACCTCAGCTTTGGCCAGCTAAGAGCTTGCTGTATTCAACTGGATGTATAAGAGAATTTAAATACCTTTATCTGCACTTTTTTTAAAAAAAAAATACAGTATTTAAATTGATTTTAACTGTGGCAGGAATATTAACTGAACTGGAAGTTTTGACTCTGCTCTTCAGTTAGATTAACTGAACTGGAAGTTAGTCAGTGTTTGCTGAATTTTGTTATTTGCTAGTAATTACAGGTGTGGGGGTAGCCACATTCTTTGATTTCCTGTCCTTGCCTATTTAAGTGGTACAGTGTGAAATATTTTCTGCTTAAAAACCTCAGCTTTGGCCGGCTAAGAACTTGCTGTATTCAATTGGACATATAAGAGAATTTAAGTACCTTTATCTGCACTTTTTTTAAAAAAAATACAGTATTTAAATTGACTTTAACTGTGGCAGGAATATTAACTGAACTGGAAGTTTTGACTCTGCTCTTCAGTAAGATTAACTGAACTGGAAGTTAGTCAGTGTTTGCTGAATTTTGTTATTTGCTAGTAATTACAGGTGTGGGGGTAGCCACATTCTTTGATTTCCTGTCCTTGCCTATTTAAGTGGTACAGTGTGAAATATTTTCTGCTTAAAAACCTCAGCTTTGGCTGGCTAAGAACTTGCTGTATTCAACTGGATGTATGAGAATTTAAATACCTTTATCTGCACTTTTTTTTTTAAAAAAATACAGTATTTAAATTGATTTTAACTGTGGCAGGAATATTAACTGAACTGGAAGTTTTGACTCTGCTCTTCAGTTGGATTAACTGAACTGGAAGTTAGTCAGTGTTTGCTGAATTTTGTTATTTGCTGGTAATTACAGGTGTGGGGGTAGCCACATTCTTTGATTTCCTGTCCTTGCCTATTTAAGTGGTACAGTGTGAAATATTTTCTGCTTAAAAACCTCAGCTTTGGCCGGCTAAGAACTTGCTGTATTCAACTGGACGTATAAGAGAATTTAACTACCTTTATCTGCACTTTTTTTAAAAAAAAATACAGTATTTAAATTGATTTTAACTGTGGCAGGAATATTAACTGAACTGGAAGTTTTGACTCTGCTCTTCAGTTAGTCCCACCCACCCTCCCTGTTTTTGTTTTGGTGTTAATCTTAGTGGCCTTGAAACTGCCCGCCCCTCTTGTAAATTTGTGTTTGGATACTCCTTCTGGGCCCATCTCATTTGCTCACTCAACTGAGTGCAGTGAGATCATATTCTGATTTCAGGCACTCCTTCTGTGTACAAAGAGAGCATCTGAGAAACAGAAAAAAAAATTAAGCTTGTTTCCTGCCTTTCCTGTTAAGTGGTATAGACTATTTGCAGGCTTCTGAGCCCCCAAGCCCTTCTGTGTTGGAGGGAAGCCTTCTAACTTAGTTTTTTTTTCTTATAACTAGCCAGTTTTCTAGTTTCAGCACTCAAATCTGTTTCTTTGATCTCAGCACTTGTTCAAAAAAAAAAAAAAAAATTCATCTGCTTTTACTGTGCTTGTTTCTCTACCTACTTTATTTTACTTTTGCATCATCTTAAAAGTACTCAATTGTATTTATTACTGCTTGGTGTAACTCATTCTAAGCCTTTTGGTTTAAACAATTGGGCTTCGGACCAGTTGTTTTGCACTGAGAGGGTTTGTGGTCTGCACTGTAGTGGCAGAACAGGTAGCTTACATCCTTCTAGGTTGGGAACTGCTGATTGAGGGCTCAGTGTCTGTTATTCTAAAACTGTATTAATTCTGGTTTAAGCACTTGGGCTTTCAGGCCAGTTATTTTACATTAAGAGGGTTCGTGGTCTGCACTCTTGTGGGAGGAGAGGCTGGACTCTGCCCTTCTGAGCTGGGAATTTCTGGTTAAAGGCTTATAGTGCATGCATATCTGAACTGCTTCTTACTGAAGTTGGTGCGCCTTGTTTGCTGTGGCATAGACTGGATTCGGGCCTGCTGGATCTAGCTTTGTTTGTGTAACTTGAGCACTAATCCAGGCATTCTCTAAAGTATTCAATTGTATTTATTACTGCTTGGTAGTAATTTGATTAAAGTGTAGCTATCATTCTAAGTCTTTTGGATTAAGCACTTGGGCTTCAGACCAATTGTTTTACATTGGGAAGGTTTGTGGCATGCACTGTAGTGGCAGGACAGGTAGCTTTCATCCTTCTAAGTTGGGAACTGCTGAGTGAGAGCCCAGTGTCTGTTATTCTTAAAGTGTATTAGTTCTGGTTTAAGCACTTGGGCTTCAGGCCAGTTATTTTACATTAAGAAGGTTCGTGGTCTGCACTCTTGTGGGAGAAGAGGCTGGACTCTGCCCTTCTGAGCTGGGAATTTCTGGTTAAAGGTTTATAGTGCCTGAATATTTGAACTGTATCTTACTGAAATTGGTACACCTTGTTTGCTGTAGCATAGACTAGATCCAAGCCTGCTGAATCTAGCTTTGTTTATATGCTTGTTGTTTGTTTGCTTGTTATTTCCCTGGAACTCTAATTCCACCTAATACGCAGCTTCTCAGCGCTTCTGTGGATCACTAGTGATATCTGCATTGCCTACTGTACTTATTTCCTTGTTTCACTTGAAAGAAAGTTGCTGTTTGTCGTTTTTGCATTTAAGTTACCTGTAACACATTGCACTTAAGTTACCTGGCACTTGCTCACTAAAGCAATTATATAAGTCAGCACTAAAAATTAAAAGCACTACACCCTCAATCTCCATTGGCCCTTGTTTTCAATTATTAAGGAATTCCCAATATTATTCTAGCATGTCCAAAGGTCAGTTGTCAATCTCCTCTCCGGTCCAGCTGGTGAATCTGGGAATCTTGAGGCAATGTTACAACTGCCACATGTACACAGACAACCCTCTCCTCCTCCCAACAAATTCCAACACATGTGAGAGATGAAACCATATAGCCAAACTGGAGGCTAATCTCTCTCAACTCAGTACTGGCATAACCAGTCAGGAGGAGAAGGAAACCACACTCACTACAATTCCAGTCTCACATAGACCTACCACGACAGCAAACCAAACACATAATCACACAAAAACATACTCAGAGGCTCTAAATAAAGATCTGCCTAAGCAGCAGAGACCTCCAAAGCAGACACCCAAGCAACCGCTACCCCAAAACAAAACACGTGCAACACATATCTCACAAAGCCAGTGTGCCAAACAGTCACAGCCCTTAAGACTAAACAGCACACCTGATACACTTGTAATAGGTGACTCTATCGTCAGGCACACTGACGTCCCACTCACCAGGCTGAACAAGGAGAGGGTCATGGTGAGCAGCCTGTAGGGCGCTAGGATCCGCCACATAACACAAGCACTCAGGTCACTCCAAGGCAAGTACAAATAGGACTCAGTTATTGTCCATGCTGGTGTGAATGACCTGAAATGTACCTCCCTGGACTACATGAAAAGAGACATAAAGGAGCTCTATGAGCATGTAGCCCAGGCCGGTATGACCCTGACCTTGAGTAGCATCTTACCCTCACCAAGAATGATGCCACAATATGAAGACAAGATGATCAATTTCAACAATTGGCTTAAGTACTGGTGTCATTCAAAGGGGATCCAATGCCTGTCAGCTTGGGATGATATGCTCGACAAACTACGATGCTTCACTAGGGATGGCTTGCACCTGTCACCCCTGGGCTTTCGGATATTGGCAAAGGCTCTTGCTACCCCTATAGTGCCTTTTTTAGGAAAGGCTCAAAAGACAAACCCACCTCCATAGATATCACAAGGGATAAGAAACAAATAGTAATGCTACTCAACGCCGGAAGTCTAAACCTCAAGATGCACGCACTCGAAACTCTCCTTAGCATGGAGAACATCGATATCTGTGCAGTAACAGAAACCTGGTTCAGGGCTCCCGAGAGCACCCCAGCACTACCAGGTTATACCTCATACCATGCTTTTAGGCCCCAAAACTTGGACCGAACCACAAAAGGAGGGGGAGTATCGATATTCATCAAAAATACCCACACCTCCAGGTTGGTGGCAAAGCACGAAGCATCAGAGACTATCCATGTGCAACTAACAGTGGGTAAAACTGCCTTCCAGTTTATAGCCTGCTACAGACCACCCTTCCAAACCCAGGAACCCCACTTGGCCTTCCTGAGAACACTGGAAAATATGAAGGTCTCTCCAAACACCATTATATTAGGCGACTTCAACTACCCAAACATAGACTGGGAGCATTACTCTAGCTCCAACATGAAAAAAATTGCCAGCACCCTGGAAAGTCAAACAATTAAATTTATTTTAACTTCAAAAAGCTCACAACTAGACCGGTTTCAGCTCAAGGCTTTCCTCAGTAGTACATTGAAATGATTGGATAAAGCTCTTATATAGCTTCAAGTAAATCAATTCATGACCTCATTTCCTGTAATTAATAAAACAAAAGAATGTTATAGTGATGAATCACAAAGTAATGCAGTCTTAAACTAACATGCATCTATACATTGATTATATATCTAAATATCAAATATGTATAGCATATATATATAAAATAAAAAATAATTTAAGCAAAATAATGTGGAAAAACACAAGAAGAAAACAATGGATGAATAAATGTTTATACAATAAGAAATAAAATTACTTACTGCAAAATCATAATTTATCATTTAAGCCTGGGGAAAAAAGTCCCCCTAGTTTGATAATCCACCTTTTCTCTTTTGTGTTAAGAATATCGTGCCATCCTGATTTGAAAGAACGATCCCCCAAAATTCTATCAATGATTGTAAAAGTGAATCTTGCAGTAGAATGTTTCATTGTGTGTTTGTAGAGTGCATTGGTAATTCTGTGGTTTCTAATGTCCCCCAAATGTTCCGAAATTCTGATGCGGAATTGCCTCGATGTCTGGCCGATATAAAAGGCCTGACATGTGCAGGTGGCTAAATAGACTATCCAGTCTGAGCTGCAATTGCCAAAGAAGTTGATGTCATATACCTGACCTGTGTTTTTACTGGTGAAACTTGTTGTTTTGAAAATGTAGTTACAAAAACTACAATGGCCACAAGGAAATATACCAATGAGTTTATCTCCAGTGAGTGTCCTTTGTGTAAAGTTATCATGCTTGGTATTCGTTGTTTTTTTATAATGAGAAAAATGAGAACACAAGGATTTGCCCTTTCTGTAGGAGAAGTAACAGCGTTCTCCTAAATAATTTTCCAAAAGGGGGTGCGAGTTGAGTATGTTCCAGTGGTTATTGACAATATTGATCAGGTTTCTACTGTTTCGGCCATAAGTAGTAACCAATCTACATACGTCGGAACCATTGGCTTTCTTGCGTTTTTTGTATTCTAATAGAGAATGTCTAGGTATAGTATCACAAGATTGGACCGCTGTATCGATAGTTTGTGATGAGTATCCCCTGGACAAAAATCTGTAGGTTAAGTCATTTTGATGTTTGGTGAGGTCTTCCTGCGAAGAACATATTCTTCTGATTCTCAAAAATTGGGATTTTGGAATATTTTTAGTAATATGTTTCGGATGGAAGCTATCCGCATGTAAAAGGGTATTGTACTGAGGAAATTTTCTATAAACAGATGTTTGAAGTGTGTTGTCAATTTGTCTTTTCAAATGGACATCCAAAAAATGAATTTCGTTGAGATGATGTTCTTCAGTAAATTCAATACCCCAGATGTTTCCGTTTAAATATTCCAAAAATTCCTGGAGGTATTCATAGCCCCCTTTCCAAACCAGCCAACAGTCGTCCAGGTATCTCCTCCATATATCTATTTCAGGTAAATATATATTATGCATTGGATCGTATATGATGGTTTCCTCTATGTATCCCATGAAGAGGTCTGCGTAAATGGGCACAAAAGAGGCTCCCATGGCTGTGCCTTGTAATTGCCAGTAGCAATCCTGTTGAAAGTAGAATACATTTTTGGTCAAAATGTGTTCCGCCATACATATTAGAAGTGTATTCATTCCTGGTGGATATAAGTTGAGTTTGTTAAGCCAGAATTCCAATGCCATTAGACCCGCCCAGTGGGGAATACTGGTGTATAGAGAGGATACATCCAAAGTGCACATAAGCCAGTCTGTGTCCAACTGTGTATCTGTAACTATCTGCAAGAATTCTGTAGTATCCTGTATTCTTGCACGAATAGATCTCAGTAATGGTTTCAACTTTTCGGTCAGAAAGGCCGAAAGAGGTTCAGTGAGTGAACCGATGCCTGATACAATAGGTCTACCAGGTGGTTGTTCTATGGATTTATGAATTTTTGGTAAAATATATAAATATTGTTTCCCAGGATCTTTAACTGTCAGATGTTTTTTTGTTTTCTCTGAGATTATACCATTCTCAACTGCCTCTTCCAGAAATAGATTAATTTCAGTCTGAAAACCAGGTGTTGGATCAATGTCCATCTTCATGTAATGGTGGTGATTAGATAGTTGTCTATAACCTTCACCAAGATAATAATCATTGTCCATTACCACAACCGCACCCCCTTTGTCTGCTGGAATAATAACAATATCAGTATTGTTTTTGAGTTGTGTAAGGGCCAACTGTTCTTGTTTTGAAAGGTTGTTACGCATGATGTCTGTGGAGCTGTAATGAAAGTGTAAATCTTTGATAACAGCCTGTTGAAAAACAGAGACATGTTTGTCCATGGGAGGTGTGAAGGAGGACTTGTGAAATTTAAAATCAGTTGATCTTTGAGTGTCATTATTTGAATCCTGTTGTTGGAAAAATATTCTAAGGTTAATCTTTCTGCAAAATTCTAAAATGTCAGATACAAAAGTGCTTTCATCAATAAAGAAACCTGGAATAAAACCGAGTCCTTTATTCAATAATGCATGTTGTTCGTCAGTTAAAACATATTGTGAGATGTTAAGTACATTAGTATAATGTTCATTTACTTTATCACTGACATGAAAAGTTCTTCTAAGCTTGTGACCCCTGTGTTTCCTTCCTGCTCTATGTTTCTTACCCCTAAAGGGTGTTGCGATGTTCTGCCCCTTTTGGCATTTGGAGAGTCCCCAATAATGGATATATCTGTATCTGTAGTAGAGGATTCCTCCCCAGATGTAATATAACCTGTACCTGACTTTTTAAGGATAGACCTTGGTCTTTTTTTCCGATTACAAGGCACATTCTTGGTGCCTTGAGCAAACCTGACACCCTTCTGTGATTCAAACTGTCTGCCCTTTTGGTAATCTTCTTTATCACGGGCAAATTTATGTAATTTCTTGCTCTTGAGAGTGTTCTCCAAGGTGGAGGCCTCCTTAGCTAGCTTATTTAAACAATCCTGAAAATTATTAGTCCCCTCATGTTGTTTGAGTGTATGACAAGTTTTTTCAACATCCTCTATGTTGGTTTTAATAATTCTCTCATAAAAAGATGATAGTATGTTAACCCTGGCCATAGCCGCTTCTTGTTGCGCTATTTGCCACTCTTTAATCAGAATCTCATCTGGATTAGCCACAAGTGGTTGTATTTTGCATCTCAAACCTCTTGGGGTTATGTTTTGTACTTGGTACGCTTTAAATAGCTTATGATGCCAAATATTGGTTCTCAATGCTTTGATTTGTTTTCCAAGTTTATGAAAAGAATTTTCGCAACCGTCAACTGGATCAATTTTGTTCAAATCATGGGTATCACTGTTATCAATACCAATCCCAAAAATTTTTAAATCATCCTTATCGGAACAAAGACCTAATAATAATTTATCCAGATCCATGACAATTAGTTGCAGTAGCTTGACCCACAATAGGCTAAGACTCTTAGTTAAAGTTGAAAGCAATAGGATTGTAGGAATAAGCAAGCCAGGGAGGAAGTTCAAAATAACTAATGATAGTTTAGAATCACAAAAGGGTGCAGGCTTGAAGGAAATCAAGTTAAAGACTTGATAAATTTCCTTTAGTCAAGAGGCACAAGAATCCTGTCTTAAACAGACCAAGACTATGCCCAAAAATTGTATATGAAAGGTTATGTTACCAATCATTAAGTTATATGGAAAAAATATATAGATTCCCAACCCAAGCCAAAAGGTATGAAGATATGAAAAAATTTTGGTTAATTAGGTGTTACCTCAGTAATATGGCAAACTGTGTTATAAATGCAAGTTCCACTTGGATTAGTATCAAATGTTGTTATGTCATACAAATGCAAGAAATACTCTGATCCTTATTTGGTAAAATTCAATAGAAAGAAAAGAATGGGGGGGGAACCATAGAATAAAGCATTCCTTATATAACAATAAGATATTCAAAAGATGTAGCAAACTATGCCAATGGCTGATAAATCAGGATCCTGAGTGTTGGTTAGAACCCTTCAACCAAGCAAATGACTGTAAATGCAATTTCAACCCTGATGAATGTATAACTATGAATATAAGGCATTCCAACCTCCTCAAAAGATCAACCTGGTCTGGAAATACCATATGAATGTAAAAAACTTTTAAATTCAATTGAACAATATGAGCTTGTAATGTTTGCTAAGATAACCAAAGCAAGGAATTAGTGTGAATGGACCTAGATGTGAACATCAAAAAGGTTAATATACAAAAATGCCATACACGTGTCAGAATTATATCCTATTTGAGACATCAACCAGAAAATTAAACATGCAAGATCCCATCAATCAAAACTAGTATAAATAATGATATTGCTAGTAATCATAGGTACAACATCAATACAGAATTTTTCATGTTAATCAAAATCCATATAATGGATCCATGCACTTTTATAAGGCCACAATTGACCAAATATAAAGGTGCCACAAATCTGTATTGTATTCCAACCAACTGGAAAATTGTCCCATGAAATATATCCAGCGAATGAAGCCTGTGGTATTAATCGCAACTCCAAAATGTATCTCCGATGTAAACCGTTGTTCTGCCAAAGTATATGTGATACCAGAAGCACTAGAAATCACACATAAAAATACCTAAAATATGTAAAACACAAGTATAAGCAATCAAAATGGTATGTCCATTATTGTTGTTTGAGCTAAAAAGCCCGCCAACCCTTATAAATGTAATGTCCAAGAAAAAAACATCCTTCGCGTTTTTAAAGATGGCACATTGTGAAAAAAACACTTCTGTACAATCCGTATATCAAGACCGTTGAGCCAGTGAAGCCCAAGTGTTATACCGCACGATATTATTACTTCGTCAAAACAGAACTCTTCAAATGTGGCCCCTCCGAAATAATCCAACTGGTTCCAAATATAAAAAGTCAAAAAGTACCATACATAATCAAGTGCGCTGAGAAAAATAATCTATAATGTAATATCTTATATTTCTAATAAATGTCCAAATCACAAATTAACGTGAATATGACGCCCAAAAGTTATGTCGCTATTTTCAGAAAAATCCTCTTGGTTCAGTTACCTTTTGTTAAGCTGAAACAACCAAAAGTTATACAAAACAGTACCTGTTTGAATTGGTTATTCTCCAAGAAGAAGTATGGCGTCTTGTATTTCTAATAAATGTCCAAATCACGAATTTACGTGAATATGATGCCCAAAAGTTATGGCGCTATTTTTTAGAACAATCCTCTTGGTTCAGTTACCTTTTGTTGAGCTGAAAAAACCAAAAGTTGTACAAAACAGTACCTGTTTCAATTGGTTGTTCTCCAAGTTGAAATATGGCCTCCAATACGATCTTCTTTGCCCAATATGAAGAAAGGAAGGGCGCTGCACACAAGAAGAAATAAGCCCAAGAGATAGAAATAATGATGTTACATATCCGTAGTAGTCTGTAAAGCAATAATTATTTTCTCAAATTGAAAAACGCTCCTTGATAAGTACGCAAGTACGATTGATGTAAATTGAAGTGCGGTCGACCTCATGAAGAGCGCATTATGACGAAAAATTATTTTCCACATAGAAACCCAAAAAGATAGATGAATACTTAGTTGTTAACATCCCAGAATAGGAAAAAAAGCCTGGAATTCGATTCTTGTCTGCAGGAATCCACCTCTACAGACACAGAAATGTACAACTCCAAAATTGAAGACTCTCCAGACGCCAACAGCCAGCAGGAAAGAAACTGTAGTGCAAGGATGTAGCTAGCAAGTTAGGCTGGTGCCAGGCAAGCAAGTATGATTGTCCCAAAATGAAAAAAATTGCCAGCACCCTGGAAAGTCAAACAATTAAATTTATTTTAACTTCAAAAAGCTCACAACTAGACCGGTTTCAGCTCAAGGCTTTCCTCAGTAGTACATTGAAATGATTGGATAAAGCTCTTATATAGCTTCAAGTAAATCAATTCATGACCTCATTTCCTGTAATTAATAAAACAAAAGAATGTTATAGTGATGAATCACAAAGTAATGCAGTCTTAAACTAACATGCATCTATACATTGATTATATATCTAAATATCAAATATGTATAGCATATATATATAAAATAAAAAATAATTTAAGCAAAATAATGTGGAAAAACACAAGAAGAAAACAATGGATGAATAAATGTTTATACAATAAGAAATAAAATTACTTACTGCAAAATCATAATTTATCATTTAAGCCTGGGGAAAAAAGTCCCCCTAGTTTGATAATCCACCTTTTCTCTTTTGTGTTAAGAATATCGTGCCATCCTGATTTGAAAGAACGATCCCCCAAAATTCTATCAATGATTGTAAAAGTGAATCTTGTTTTTGTAACTGCATTTTCAAAACAACAAGTTTCACCAGTAAAAACACAGGTCAGGTATATGACATCAACTTCTTTGGCAATTGCAGCTCAGACTGGATAGTCTATTTAGCCACCTGCACATGTCAGGCCTTTTATATCGGCCAGACATCGAGGCAATTCCGCATCAGAATTTCGGAACATTTGGGGGACATTAGAAACCACAGAATTACCAATGCACTCTACAAACACACAATGAAACATTCTACTGCAAGATTCACTTTTACAATCATTGATAGAATTTTGGGGGATCGTTCTTTCAAATCAGGATGGCACGATATTCTTAACACAAAAGAGAGAAGGTGGATTATCAAACTAGGGGGACTTTTTTCCCCAGGCTTAAATGATAAATTATGATTTTGCAGTAAGTAATTTTATTTCTTATTGTATAAACATTTATTCATCCATTGTTTTCTTCTTGTGTTTTTCCACATTATTTTGCTTAAATTATTTTTTATTTTATATATATATGCTATACATATTTGATATTTAGATATATAATCAATGTATAGATGCATGTTAGTTTAAGACTGCATTACTTTGTGATTCATCACTATAACATTCTTTTGTTTTATTAATTACAGGAAATGAGGTCATGAATTGATTTACTTGAAGCTATATAAGAGCTTTATCCAATCATTTCAATGTACTACTGAGGAAAGCCTTGAGCTGAAACCGGTCTAGTTGTGAGCTTTTTGAAGTTAAAATAAATTTAATTGTTTGACTTTCCAGGGTGCTGGCAATTTTTTTCATTTTGGGACAATCATACTTGCTTGCCTGGCACCAGCCTTAATTTGCTAGCTACATCCTTGCACTCTAGCTCCAACACCCTAGCCCAAAGGTTCCTAGAATTTATAAACTCAAATGCTATGGAACAACTTGTTACCACTCCCACAAGACAGGAAAACATACTGGACCTGATCATCACCAACATGGGGACTCTATGCTCCAGACCAGAAGTGTATCCCTCACTGGTAAGATCAGACCATAAACTAATCTCACTGGATATTCACATCCCGACCCCATCCCCTGCCCAGAAAACCACAGTGAAAAACTTCTCTAAAGCAAATTTCACACTCCTCAAAACCGAGGTGGAATCCTTCAAAGCCCCCGGGCCTGTGGAAAATACGGCCCAGACCGCAGAATCCTTTATAAACGCATTCTATGAACACCTTCAGGAATGCATGGATCATGCGATCCCGAATAAAACCAAGACCCAATTCTCCAAATGCAGACGTCCTGTCTGGTGGACCCCAAACTATACAATAGAAGGAGGAAGCTACTAAATGATAGAGCAAAATCCCAAAAAGGGAAGGCATTACTGATCAGTATTAGCAAAAAACTATGGGCACTCATAAAATTGTCTAAGGCCAGCTTCGAGAGAAAAATTGCACAGGTCACTAAGGATAATCACAAGGCTTTCTTTAGTTATGTTAGGAACCTGGGTGGTAATTCCCAGATATGCTCAGAATTAGTCCAAAATGACAAAAAATACACTGAACCCACAGACATTGCCAACATCCTAGCTGACAGGTTCAGCGCAAATTTCTCCCCCCCTCCCCACCAAAAGGGCAAATATCTATCCCAGCAGAGTGCTGCCCCCCTGACATCTCAGATGCTCAGGTAAGAGCCGCCCTCTCCAAAGCAAAAAACACAGCATCAATGGGACCAGACGGTGTCCCGGGGTGCGTCCTACATGAACTCCAAGAAGAGCTAAACCCAAACATAAAACTACTGTTCAATCTCAGCCTTACTACTGGATATGTGCCCAAAGAGTGGCGTACAGCAACAGTGATCCCTCTCCATAAAGGTGGTGCCTCAACGGATCCTGGAAACTATCGCCCCATAAGCCTGACTAGCTTAGTCTGCAAAGCTATGGAAAGGATCATCATGGACCTCATAAATAAAGATATTGGGGACCTACAGACACTGGATCCTACCCACTTCGGCTTTGTTGAGGGCAGATCCTGCCTTTTAAACCTGGTTGATTTCTTTGAAACAGTCACCAAGGTGATTTACGAGGGGAAAGTGGTCCACACTGCCTACCTGGACCTCGCTAAAGCCTTCGATACAATACACCACTCGGGCATTATAGATAAGCTCACCAGCTTAAATATAAACCCCTATGTCACTAGATGGATTGCAAACTGGCTCAAGGACAGAACCCACATGGTTAGAATTGCTGGAGCCATGTCTGACTCCAAACCAGTTACAAGTGGTGTCCCACAAGGCTCAGTCCTGGGACCTCTCTTGTTCGGTATATATTTCTCGGAGGTACAGGCCAACACGGAAGGACTGTGGCTGACCAAGTTCGCAGATGACTGCAAACTGGGCGCCATAATAGACTCTCCAGCCGACACAAGCATTCTCCAAAAGGGCCTCATAGAAACAGACAACTGGTGCCAGAGCCATGGCCTCAAGCTAAATGCCAAAAAGTGTATAGTCATCCCCTTTGGCAAAACAAAGTGCCACAAATTACCACATAGGTGGTAATCCATTAAGTACAGAAGAAGTAATTAGGGACCTGGGGACCCAAGTTGATAGCAATCTCTCATTTGACAACCATGTGGCCAAAGTGGTTAGAACAACATTTTATATAGCCCACCTAATCATGAAGGGATTCACATCTAGATCAGGGGAGGTCATCGTGCCTCTTTACTCATCCCTCATCAGGCCCATAATTGAGTACAATGCCCCTTTTGGGATGTACCTTACCAGACACCTGCAGCAACTGGAAAGACCCCAAAAGTACCTCACCAAGAGGATCAAAGGGCTCAAACAGGTGCCATATGCTGCCCAGTTAAAGAAACTCCAGCTCTACTCAGTGGCATACCGCCTGTTCAGAGGAGATCTGTGCCTGACGTATAAAGCCATGTCCAACCCGGAATTAATGGACATGCTGCACCTCAGAAAATCCAAATCCCATCGAGCTACACGCTCGAGAGACTTGAACCTCAGCACTGAAATAAACAGGACATGCTGGAGGGACAGATTCATAACCCAGAGGCTCCCTTCACTCTGGAATAAAATCCCAGTCCAGGTTTGGCAGAGTCCCTCATTGACTCTCTTCAAGAGGAATCTTGATGAGTGGATGGGAGATCGTAGGTTTACCCCGGGTATCACTTCTGTGTCACTGTTAGACAGAGGCACAGTATACTAACCTCGAAAAAGGGCATAGCAAAATAAATTTAAAATGGGTGGTGAAAGCCAAACACATTCTGGCTAGGCTTATAAATGCCCTAGGGCAGATAGCCTAGTATGAACCTATGAACCTATGAACTGGTTTTAAATGGCTAGAGGCTTTGCCCTATTATTGTTTAGTAGAAGAACTGCAGTTAAAAGTACTAGAAATTTTTCTCCTCATGAGATTCTCTCAGTGAGATCCATGATAATGCTTGCCACAACTGTACCTAGAAATTTAGAGTTACAAAATGTGGATGAATCCTTTTTTTTGTTTGTTTTTTTGTTTATTGCAAGTGTCTCGAATCTGTCCTGCAGTGCCACCATAGACAAGTTTTTCAGGTGCAGAAACAGCCTCCTGCATACAGGTAATACCATTTTCATTAGATCCTTCACCACATTGACACTCATTACAACTGAGAATGGAAAGACCCTTTGCAGTTTTGCTTACTACCACCACTGCAATCAGATGTGAAGGACTACCTACCTGGATGCATGTATTACACATCAAGAAGTCCCTCCCTAGTGACAAACATTGACAAGATGACATCAGTGTCATTCCTTTCAAATTTTTAGAACCAATCACAAAGTGTACCAGATGACAAAAACAGGGAGAAACAAAGCTTAGAGACTCTTCAACAATGCCATTGTGGTTATAACCAGAAGTTAAATCCAGTGATTCAATGATGTCACCCTAGTCGGAGATAAGACTTAGTGATTGTTCTTCAAGAACAATGAATTTTTCATTGTCCTTAAAGTCAGAAGTGAGGATTAATGATTCAGTGACATTATGTTTAATGGACAATGACTAAAAATTAACCCAAGATCCAGGCAGTGAATCAGGTGACCGAGAATCACATGTGAAGTCGCAGACAGCAGAAACTTCCAAATGGAGTGTGTTTGAGAATCAATTTTATATGGACTACAAAAGAACAATCCATCATCCCTGTTTGCAGCTTCTCAAAACACCTCTTTAGTCCTGACCTGCTCAATATTTATATGGACTCATTATCAGGAGAGTGGTAGTGATTTTTATCATTACTTTGCTGCATTTCTTCCTGTCATATGGAGTCATTGGAACTGTAAGTACTGAGCAATCTTTTTTTAGAGATAAATGCTTTGCAAAAATCAGTGATAGACATTTAGTTAAAAATAAACAAAGAACCACAGCATGGTATCTTAAATTCAATACTTTTTCTACTGTCTTATATACATATGCTATAAGACTATAAATGTTAGTGACTGTTGGGTGTGTTCACATATACCCAGTGCACATGATGAGAATATTCCCTTAGTCACTCCAGTGCCAGTAACTGATGAAGAAGTTGGTTCAGCATTTCATACCATGTTTTTAATTAGAAATTGAAAAGCCAAACACAATGTTACCTCCTTTTCAGTATTTCCACTTCAGTTATCAATGATTGCTAAAGGATATATTTGTTACATTAAAAATAGAACACATTGTCAAATGGAATGCTTGCAATTTTACATGGAAAATATATAATGGGGCTAGGGGTTGGGTATGATAGCACTGCTTGAATTGTATTATATTTGTGGGGATTAAGAGTATACTTGTTATATGTTGCCGCCTCACAGCAAGAGGTTCTCTGGTTCAGTCTTCGGCTGGGGTGCCTTCTGTGCGGAGTCTGCATATCCTCCCTGTGGTCACGTGGGTTTCCTCTGGGTGCTCTGGTTTCCTCCCATATCCCAAAAGACATGCTGTAGGTGGATTGGACTCTCTAAATTGGCCCTAGGCATGCGTGTGTGCGCCTTCCATGGAAGGTTGGGTGCTGGGCTGGCAACTCGACACCGTAAAAACTCTACTGCCAATCATGAGCAGACAGGTGATCCTCTGTGGTGACCCCTAACTGAGAAAAGCCAAAAGAAGAAGAAGAAGAGTATACTTGTTATAGATATAAATATGCTGTTACATAGGCCAGTTTAAATTACATTACATTCCAGGTATATAACATACAGAAACATTGTCTAATGGAAGGATTTGTAATGTGCACAGCAAGATGGAGACAATGAACACTAAAAATCCAGTCAGGAAATTATATGCTTATTTGGTTTATCATCATATTGTAGAAAAGACTGCATTTAAAGGATAAGCACACATGAATCTTGGTGATGGTTTTATTTTTGGACCAGGAATTATACCTGCTTATAGGGCAATGAAATCATTATGGGAATTAAGAAAGCTACACTAACTATTAGAATTATTAAGCAATGCTACTTCTTAATCAATAAATCAGATTACAGTTGAAATTACTGAGATGAGGAATGTGGTACTGCAAAACAGAATGACACTTGACTTCACCTTTGCTTCTAAGGGTGGTATGTGTGCCCTCATCCAGACAGAGTGCTGCTTATTTATTCCAGATAAGGCAAATGCTATTTGTAGTCACCTACAAATTATACAAAAGGTTGAAGAATTGCTTGCTGCTAATAAAAACAGAAAATTCTCAGTGGGCATGGTTAAGCAATTTGTTTTCTGGTTGGGGAGAAGGTATTTTAATTTTTTTGTTGTTGTTGTTCATTGCTATCATTATAATGCTTCTAAAAATAATTTTATTTATGTGCAAAATGTTGATTATGAGACTTTTAGAATTCAGAAAAAGCATCAAGTTGCAAAATGTTCATATTAACAATAGAAAAGAATCATTGCCACAGACCAGACTAGTAAGAAGTTATAAGGAGGAAAACAATGAAAAAAATGTATTTCAAGATTTTAGTAGGCTGTATGAAAATCTTTTTTTGGGGGGTATAACTGAAAAATGTTCAAGCTGTCATTTTATTCTATCAAGGCACAGATGTTTTTATTTCTAATAAAAACATATTTGCAAAGCATTTGTATAATCACTGTGTATGTCAGGGACAGAAATAAATTACATATGCCAAGTGTTTGATAACAAGTGAAAAGTGTCCACCTATTTGAAACCATGTTGCTATTGTCCAGATTCTTGTCTAGCAAAAATAAAGCAACTGTGTTTGCTTTTAATTTGTCATTTGCTATCATTTAATAGACAAAGTTTATTAAGTTTTATAGTTAAAAACAATGTAAACAAATGGAGCTTCTTATGTTTGGGGAGACAAGACCTTGACTGCTTTGTTTCACACACGTGTTCTCTGCAGTAAAAAAGACTATTCTCTTCTGCTGAACTGTGCTGTCTGAAGTTATTTTTTTTCACTATAACAGCATGAACAGGAATGAACCTCGTAACAGAGTCTTGATCATGTATACATTGAAATAAGCCTGCAGTTCAGAGATATTCACTAATTGTCTCAACAACATTAGTACCACACAAGAAGCCTTAAAACTGTACGATAAAAACAACCACCGACATTAGTGTACACATTGTACTACAGAATTTGATACTTTCAGTAGAATTATAGAGTGAACTTTTTTGGATCCCAAATTCCAGCTTTGAACTTTTTGTAACATTGAACCTGAGGTATATAAGCTGGGAATGCTGTCTGCAATGTTAGAAAACTGCTTTTACAGATATATAGCTTATGTCAATTAACATATTTCATTACAGAATGACAAATGAGTTGACAATAAGTGAATACTGAATGAGAGCAGATGTGTATAGCCAGGGGTTGTTAAGATGTAATGAAGTGTGAGACCACTGTAAATTAAGTGTCACAGATGGAGGTATGAGGTGTGTTTTGTAGAAAGTGGAGCACATAGGCCCTGAAGTCAGGCTAGGGACTGTGGGCATTATGATGTCAACTTCCCTTTTTTGTTATATGTATTGCATGGGTGTAGGTAACAACCAGGAGAATCTCTTGTGTGATATTGTTACTTGATAGATGTTTGTGTGATGAGTGGAAATGTATGCAGTGTCTGAAGTAATTTTTCACAGGGAGCATCCATTTTAAACTGTGGCTACAGGAGTGTGATTGCAATGGACTATGTAGTTCTCATGTATCTTTGTAATATTGCACACACTGCAGATATTTCAGTGCATGTTTCTGGATCAAACTGCTTGGTGCCACCAGAGATATCTAGGCAGCAGAAACACACCATCATCACTTAGAAAACATGTTCAGTGATGATACTGGTCTATGAGAGGTCAGTGTCATATGCATTCGATGCCACTGTCTATAGGTTTCTTATTGGTGTCATTAACTATGGTTCCAGGACAAATACTGCCTCATCAATAAAGAAATAACCTCACACAAATCACTGATGCAAGTTGAGCATGTGCCAGATGTAAGAATTCTGGCCACTGCCTGAGTAGATATCTTAGACATTGTATAGTGTACCATTACATTGCAAACTATCTAGCAGCTGACACAGTGCAATCCCTTATAGTTCCTATACCATTGTCCTTGTTCCTCAAGTGAGGCCTTGCTGGGAATGTCAGTGCAGTGAATGGCTCCTAGCAGCTCAGTAAAATGTTCATTAAATGCCCACATTGTAATCATTTTGCCATCTGTGGTACATAGAACCACATATGCTCTTCCACATACTTTAACATGGCATCAATAAATTGGTGTAGTATTCTTGAGTTAAATGCCTGGGAGAGCACTCACTGCGTCCCCCTGTTAGTCACTGGGAAGTCTTTGTAACCAGTATTCCTAAAGCTATAAGTACTTTTGTGTCTATAGGGATGAGTCTTCTATGCATCCCACTATCCTGGATACGAGGAGGACACATCCCTGCCAGCACTTGCATGGTGCATCTGTCCATATGGTTGTGGTCAACTGATTTTATGTCATGGAGAAATTGGGTGAGGTCAGATGGCATAGCAGGTGATGAGGCACACCTCTGTGGCTACCAGCTGCAAGAACAGCCTTGTGCATATACATACCTGTCAAACCATCAGCTACCACTAGCATGTTTTTTGGTGTCTGTTTCTGAACACCAGGATTTCATTGCAAACAGCTACTGTGGTGGACACTTTTCATTTTGGTATATTTATACACTTGTGAATCACTATGCCATACCGTTTACCCTCACATTTTCTGTGCCCCTCACTTTAATTATGTTGCTTATTTCCATCTAAGTGTATAATTATTTGCATAGTAAACTGATTATGATGTTCTATGCTCTAGCGATGACAGTCTTGGTCTCCGAATCAACTCCACCTTATACTTGGCCACTCATCATGCTATTTCACCTAGTGCATTGTGTTCCTTGTTTCTGAATCCCAAGAATTCACTTCCAAAATATTTAATAGCTATTTCCTTTATTCAAAGTATACCACATACAATAAGCATTTATATACTTTTTTTCTTTAATATGAGATTCATACATTTTTTGTACATAAAATCAATATATCCACAGTCTTGACTCATCTTTTGCACATTTGTTATTTCAGTAAGTGAGTCATCCATTTGTTTCCTTGGAATTATTTTCTGGAGAACCTGCATTTTGTAGTAATTTCCTTTAAATTTTTAAAATCTGATTTCATAAAAAAATCATTCTCTACTATAAGTAATTTATATAAAGAACAGATCTGTATTTTTTATGTAATGCAAGCAAATTTTTGTCTTTTTATTAAATACATTTATACCAAATGGCAGAATATTCAGATAAGATGAATTTTTGTTAGGACAGTCATTAATCATTCAGTAATATAGGTCCCTTTGCTTTATTCCTCTATATATTCATTAAGTGTTTGCCTCTTAGGACTTTTCTTATTTGGTCAACATCATGAGATCTGAGGGGAATCCTAAATAAAACACCTGCAGAAATTGAGTTTTTCATTGACTCTAGTGCAGAAGGTAACATTAAAAAAGGAATAATTTGTAGGATATATAAATATTGTATGATAACTATAAGTATCAATTAGAAGAGGTCAGAAATAATTGGAAGGAGAGATTAGGAGGACATATGTATGGCTCTCAAATATGCAACAAAGATAGAAGATTTAGGATTTTTGCCCAGAAGTGTTTGTATAGATACTTTTATACCCCAGGCAGACTCCAAATAATTTTTCCTCAGGTAGGTTGCAAATGTTGAAGGTATAATGGGGAAAAGGTGATATCCTGGAAGCACATGTTCTCAGACTATAATTTGTTGGTAAAATTTAAAAATTCCCAACAGCAGTGGTTTTCAACATTTTTATACTTAGGAACCAGTGAAAACAGGCAATTTTTTTTTTTTTGGGGGGGGACCGCTAAGACAGAAAATTTTATAAGGAACCAATTAAAACAATCACTGTTTGAGTGTTGTATACCAAAGGATATGAAGTCTGATACTGCATTCATTTTTATGATGATCATACCAAAAATATGGTGCAAAAATCTGGATATTCTGCAAAGATCTGAACAGTTGAGAGGTATGCTACCTACCTACGTCTTACACACACACACACACACACACACACACACACACACACACACACACACACACACACACACACACACACACACACACAAATTTTTCAACCTAAAAGGGATAAATCCCAACAGAATCAAGGACAAATCCAGAAAAAAATCACAGACACTTTTAATTAGTATTATTAACTTGAGACATTGGCAAAATAACAGAACATGAGTGAATTTGCATTTTTCTAAAGTAAAAGAAGCCTGTAACTCTAATTATTGTAATTATTAAGTATAATTATTTACCTTTTCTCCAAAAGTCATTACTTTTAGGTGGAATTAAGAGGGACAGAGCTAAAATTTCAGTCAAAATCAGGGATGACCCTGAAAATCAGGGGCAGTTGAGAGATATGCGCTTACCTTGATACCTACCTCTTACACACAAACACATATACACACATACACACACACACACACACACACACACACACACACACACACACACACACACACACACACACACGTGCATACCATACCTCTCAACCTCTTAGCACAGAAAATGTGGGCAAAGCCAAAAATAATGGTGGGACAAAGCCCCCAAGATAGGGACAAACTTTAAATATTGCTGTCACAAACTTATAAACTGCTAGAATAAAAGGTATTGTCTTATCATGAATCTTCTGAAGGATATGAAGGTTGAAACTCAAATGCTTGTCATTATTTAGTAAATTCTGTCCTCATAAATTTGCTACAATAAAGAGTGCACTTACATTTAGATGTCTCTGCCGAAATTCATTCTATTTTCTGCATAAAGTCCATAAACAATAGTTATCACTGCATTAACATTTTGAGGCAGTCCACATCTACTGACCTCAGCAGTTTTACAAGTTCTTAGTGATAGAGATTTTTATAAGACCCTAGTTAAAGCACTGCAATCAGCATAAAACAATGAAACTGGAGATAAAATAGAGTTGCAAAATGACACTGTAAAATGGGTCATTACAGTAACAAAATAGTCAAATTCAAACAGTATATAGAAAGGACAAAGGGGAATGTGTTTTATTACCGCCTTCAAGTATTCTTTTTGTAGTCAATTGTGAAGCACAACCTATGCTAGATGTTAGTGTAACCAAACTAGTCAAACGTCTTTGATCTGTTGCTGTTCTGCTATAGTATTTCTGAGGCAGCTTGGAACCTGAACCAACACATAGGATCATAGGATCATAGGAAGATACTAAGCTAAAGGCCTAAGGGCCCTTACAAACCTAGCTAAATTTACTGTTGTCACCATGAACAGCACCTATTGCCCCTGTCCAAGATGGACACAGGTAGAACCCAGGGGTGAATTTACAGGAACTCATCCAATTGTGATGACTGCGTATGAAGAGGGCCACTGAGGTGCTCTGTTAGACAGGAAGTGGGAGTCTATTCCAAAGATGTGGTAACCTCTGGGAGACAAATATGTTCCTCCAGGAGGTTCTATTGATGTCACATACCAGGTTTAGGTCCTTAGAGCGAGTAACCCGTGTGCCATTTGACTTGCAGATGTGCAGCATTTCCAATAAAGCAGGGTCAGAGATCACTTTATATGCAAGGCTAGAGATTGCCTCTGAGTAGTCGATATTAAACAGAATAAACTGACAGTAATTTAAGTGGATCCACATAGGATAGCTGCTGAAGACCTTGAATTTTCCTTGTGAGGAACCTTTGTGGTCTCTCCCATTGCTGCAGGTGCTTTGAAAGGTACATACCAAAAGGGGCATTGTACTCATTTATTGGCCTAATGAGTAAAGAGTACACTCTTACTTATGAGATGAGCCATACAGAATGCCCTTCTTACCACTGTGGAAACATGGTGATCAAAGGCAAGGTGTCTGTCAACCTGAGTGCCCAGATCTTTCACCACTGAGTGCATACTTGGGTATTGCCATTGATGTGGTAATTTGCAAAAACATTACTATCACTGAAAGGGATGATAATATATTTTTTTGCATTGAGTTTGAGGCCATGACTTTGGCACCATTCATTTGCTTGCGTAAAACTTTCTTGAAGGATGTTGACATCACTGTGAGATTCTATGACTGCACCCAGTTTGCAGTTGTCAGTCCCTTGGTTTTAGCTTGTACTTTGGAGAAATAGAGTCTGAACAGTAGAGGTCCCAGGACCGATCCCTGTGGAATGCCACTAGTTATGAGTCTGCTGTTGGAGGTGGATTCCTCTATTTTTATTGTATGAGTTCTATCAGTTAGCCAGTTTGCAACCCACTGATATCTAGCTGGGAGAGTTTGTCAATGATACTTGAGTGACGGATAGTATCAAATGCCTTGGCTAGGTCTAGGTAGGCTGTATGCAAAGGCTTCCCCTCATCCAGGGCCCCGGTGACTGTCTTGAAGAAGTCCACCACATTTAACAACTATGATCCCCCCTTGACAAATCCAAACTGGGTAGGATCTAGTCTTTGGAGATTACCTATATCTTTGTTGATAAGGTCCATGATGATTGCCTCCATGGCATTGCAGATAAGGCTAGTCAGGCTGATAGGTCTGTAGTTCCTGGGGTCAGTAGAAACCACTTTTGTGCAATGGGATAATGGTGTCTGTTTTCCATTCAGCTGGGATTAAGCTGGTGCTTAGACTGTGATTGAAAAGAGTACCCAACGGTGATTCTAATTCTTGTTTGAACCAATGTATGATGCAGCCTTGGATGTTATCAGGTCCCATTGATGCTGTGTTTTTGGCCTTAGAGAGGGCGTTTACAACCTGTTGTTTAGAGATACAAGGTAGGGGACAGGTGGTAGGGATGTCATGAGGTATGTGTGGCAGGGAGAGGGGAGTTAAGTTTTCACCAAATCTGTCAGCTAACAGGTTAGCTATGTCCACCGGATCAGTATATGTGTTACCATTACCTATCAATTTGTAGCAAATCTGGGCCTTACCTTTTAGGTTATGGATGTAACTAACAAATGCCTTATGGTCCTTTGTTGAGGAAGTTAACTTGGATTTGAAGTTTGCCTTGGAAGACGTCTCAAGAAATCGTATTTGCTTATTTAAGCTGAGGACAGAGTGTCTTCAGTTTAAAGTCCACTCCTTCTTACTCTTAGACAGCACTTACTTTATTTTACTGTAAAGCTTATCAATGACGGTTGTCCACCTGGCAGGTTTGCTGTACCTTGAACAGCTTGTTTTGGTCTTAAAAGGTACTGCCGAGTCAATGCAGTTATACAGGTCCTTGTATAGGGCATTGATGTAGAGCTCAGCATAGTTACTGGTTCCATCTGAGGGGAGAGCTGCAGTGAAGCTATTTATACCATCCTATAAGAGGTTATAATCTGCTTTGGAGAAGGTTTTTAGTCTAGTAGCTGCTGGGGGGGGGAGGGATCAGGTGTGATAGTTACTTCAAATGAGACTGGTTTGTGGTCCGATCTCACCAGGGTTGAACTCACGGTGGGGGTGCTACATTGGTCTCCCATATTTGCAAGCACCTGATTTAGGATATTGGTGCCCCTGGTGGGGGTGTCAACCAGCTGGTCCAGGGTATTGGAGATGACAAATTTGAGGAACGTTTGGGCAGGTGAGTTTGAGCATGAGTAATTCACCCAGTCAATGCTAGGGTAGTTAATGACACCCAAAACCATAGTGTTTGGATGCATCTTGATAGAGTCAAGTTGATCCAAATAGGCAGAATGGGTGCCCTGATTCATAGCTGGAGTTCTGTAGCTGGCATTGATTTGAATATGTGTCCTACCAACATTTAATTACACATGAAGTATCTCTGGGGCATCATACTGTTTAACCAGTCTGGAGGTGTATTTATCTTTAATGAATATTGATACACCACCTCCTTTCATTTTCTTGCCTTCTGTTTGTGGTTTGAATGTGTGGAAGGAGGTGTAACCCTGTATGGCTGGGGTGGTCTCCACAGCCTTGAACAAGGTCTCTGTGATTGCACAAATGCCTGCATACTCAAGAGAGATGACTACTTCCAATGAGTGCAGTTTCATGCTAAGACTGCTAGCATTTAGCAGCATGAGCTTGAGGTTGCTTTTGGTTGGTATTTTTACATACAGAGTTTTGTCCTTGTTACACTGCCTAAAAAAGGCACTATGGGGGTGGCAAGAGCTTAAGCCAGTAGCCAAAATCCCAGGGGTGACAGATGAAGACCATCTCTGGCAAAGCATTGAGGTCAGTCAATCACGTCATCCCAGGCTGCTAGATACTGGCTCTTCTTAGAATGACACCAAAAACTAAGCCAATTATTGAAGTCAATCATTTTCTGTTTGTATTGTGGCATCATTGTAGGTGAAGGTAAAATGCTGCTTAAGACTAGGGACATACCTGCTCGAGACACATATTCTGAGAGCTTTGTCATGTCTCTCTTCATATAGTCCAGAGAGGTACATCTCATGTTGTTCACACCAACATGGACTATGGCAGAGTCATAACAGTACCTGTTGTTGAGAGACCTGAGTGCATGTGTAATATGGTAGATCCTGGCACCTGACAGACAGCTGAGCATGACCTTTTCCTTATCCAGCCTAGTGAGAAGGACATCTATGTGTCTCACGATGGAGTCATCTATAACTAATTTGTTAGGTTTAGTGTTTACCTTTATGGGCTTGACAGGTGAGACACTGGTACATGAGCTATTGTGTGTATTGTGTTCTGAAGAAGAAGTATTATGTGTAGAGTGTTGTACTTGCTGGAAAACTCTTGCTACATGGACAAGGCTTAGTCCTGCAACTGGCAACCTGACTTGGAAAATCAATACGGGCTGCAGCTGCTTCCATAATATCACTGCTCACTTTGTAATGGTTTCATGCAAGAAACTCTCTGCATTTACTAGGCTAAATGTAAAGTGTTATTTCTTCTCCATGTTATTGATGTTTGGCATGATTTACCATAGCAAACAAATAAATATACATAGTATGCATCTGTAGTAACTATTTTGCACTTGCTGCAATCGTCACATTTATAATGTGTCTACAAATAGTAAGGTTCTATGAAGAAGTAAATCACTACAAATTACGGTTCATACACTGAACCTCAGAATACCACAGATGTGACAGTGTGGACTACAATAATGTAAGATGAAGTATGTTACATCTGCTGAAGGAATAAAGTGTCTCAGCAGCCATCAGTAAGTAACAGAGAGTGACACATCCCTCCCTACCTACTTCTTACACACACACACACACACACACACACACACACACACACACACACACACACACACACACACACACGCGCGCGCGCGCGCGCACACACACCTACTTTTTACATATGCACAAACACCTACTTCTTACATACACACCTATTTATCCACCATTTAAACAAACATACACACACACAAACACACACACACACACACACACACACACACACACACACACACACACACACACACACGCGCGCGCGCACACACACACTTGGTCTGCATTTCAAATGTCTTCCGACAATGGCATTCAAATTCTGCACTCGTGGAAGACAAAGATGTAAACAGCAGGTCACACAGACACAAAAGACAAAAACAGGTCACAGACACCTTTTGCGCCTGTGTGACTGGATGCAAAGATAATTTCTCTTAAAGAAGAATGCCCCTAAAAAAAACATTTTTTTTTAATTAAAAAATAAGTCTCCGAGCCAGCGGCCCCCTCCCAGCCAGTGTGTGCCTCTCCCAGCCAGTGGGCCCTAGTCTTTCACAGACTAGCAGGAAAATTCAGCTGGACCGGACCCAGTCTGTGAACGGGCGGTTTAAAAATAGTGCCCTACAGATTATTCTGTCAGGAATACTTGACAAGCAAATGAGTTTCACTAAGGAAATTAATTTTTGAGCAGAGATACAGATTTGAATTGTCTAGATTTAGTATAGTTAAGCCTTGTTAAGTTTAATTCTGGTGGCTGCCAAAAAAAGCAATTACTAAAAAATGGAAATCAAAATCTAAAGCAAATGTACTTGGAAGTAGCGAATATTGTAACAAAGATAAAAGAACAGGAAGTGGGATCTGTAGAAAAGGGTAGGAGTAAATTAAATAGAAAAAAAATGGAAATTGTGGAAACAATACATGCAGAAGAATGTTTTGGAGGAGAAATGAGTTTTAAGAAAAAGCAGGAATTAACTATTTATGTAGCACTGTTTTGTTTATATGATATATAGCAATATATGTGACATTTGTAAGTGTATACTTGTTAGTATGGCTTGATTATTTTTATATAATTGTAAGTAAGTCTATGTCACAAATGGTAATTTAATAAAGGTGTTTAAAAAATTGTTATATCCTATATAATTGTCAGGCTTACAGTGTTATAAATCCAATGCTTCTGAATTTTTTCTTACCTTTCTGGTTCCCGGATATGAAAATGACAGGGCCGTGGTATTACATTATGTTGGTGCTGCTTAATTTGAATAATTATTTATAAACTAATTCTTAGAAGTGGATCTTCTAAAGCAATTTATGTAACATGACTATTAATTCACTTGCTATCCTCATTCTGTAAACTATTTTGATGTGAATTGTTTTCCTGAAAATGGAGACCCATGGACTGTACAAAATATCTCAATAAGTTCTTCCTCCTAAATCAACTTAATACTGCACAGCTCATTAGAAGAGGATCTACTACATAAACCAAATAGAACACTTATTGAATGACATGCCAACTCTGAAAAGAAGCGTAGAGAACCATTGTGTTATTTTCAACAAAGTACTTTAGCTACCTCAAAATAAGCTATATAGGTTGTAATGGAATAAAAGGAAACTGATGTATCTAAAGGTATGTTAGCTTTGTTAAACTGATTCAAAATGAAAAGGCCAATGAAGCATCCATTGTACATTTTTAGAACATACAAGTATTAATTGCTTTCCCTTTCTTCTGGTGTCTGTGTGTGTGTGTGTGTGTGTGTGTGTGGGGGGGGGTCATTGTGGTTTTTAAGCTTTAGTCATTTTACTTCTACTGTGCCCAGGGTTGCCAGATGTCCCTATTTGGGCAGGACTGTCCCGAGATCAGCAGCCTGATCCCGAGTCCCACCCTGCCAGTTTAAATCCCGGCCAGCCACCGCTTTGTTTGTTTTTTTTTTTGATTGTCCCGTATACCTGGCATACGGGCCAATCAAAAATTGCTAAACACGGAGCTTCTTGTGTTCCGCATTAAACACGAGAAGCTCCGTGTTTAGCAATTTTTGATTGGCCCATATGCCGGTATACGGACCAATCAAAAATCGCTAAACACGGAGCTACTTGTGTTGAATGCGGAACTGCAATGCATTAAACATGAGAAGCTACGTGTTTAGTGCAGAGCTACTGAGTGACCTCAGTTCTTTAATGTGGAACTCTGTTCCGCATTAAAGACCTTTTTTTTTGGTCTTCAGTTGCTTTTTTTTTTTTTGGTCTTCACTTGCCGTGAGAGACCTTCTTTTTTTTTTTTTGTCCCTACCTGGGGGGCTGGAAATCTGGCAACCCTGACTGTGCCTGAATTTCCATTTAGCCTGACTAACCAGAAATAAAAGTATAATAGGCCTGAGGTCTCTACATATAATTGCCTGCAACAAAAAGCAAAAAAATATCCAAAATAAATTACTTAGTACAACTTTTAAACAGCTTAAAGATTTAAAAGCAAAAGTTGTAACTGACTGATCCAATATGAAACAGAAAACCAGATAAAAAAGGTTTGCAAACTAAAGAACATTGGAACATACTAGGCAAGCAATCAAGAGGACCATAAGATATCTAGTCATATATACCACTAAATATACAAACTTAAAGTTATTGGCACAATTTCCAAGAACTTAATAGTGCTCTCCTTCCAAATTGAGCAGGACCATATATTATAGGCCTGGTGAAAATGTCTACCTACCCATCCAATCATCAAGATTAGCCTTAAAGGTAGCAAAAAAACAGTACTTTGTTTGACAGCTAGTGGTAACTACTCCATTGGCTAGGAATACATTGTTACTAACCTATTCCACCTTATTTGTTTGTTGGTATAAATTTAGGTCCTTCATGCGGATACTTCTAGAGTCGTTGGTTTTGTGAAGAAATAGGAAATCAAATAGATCTGCATCTTTCATTGCTTGAAAAGTGAGACACAGGTGGCTACTGAGTATAAGGGGAGTCAGGGTAGCTAATGGATTTAAGACCTTTAATTTTCTTGGTAAGAAATCTTTGCTGCTTTTACAGTTGAGCAATATGCTTGGATTTGTATATGCCAAAGTGGCCATTGTATTCAGTGATGGATCTGATAAAGGAAGAGTCCAGTGCTAGGACAACTCATTTGGATCTTGAAGATATTCCCATGGAAATTAACTGGGTCAGATAAAAATGTTTCCAGACTTTAGTGGAAACATGATGACTGAATGAGAGAGAGTTATCCACCTAAGTACCTAGGTCTCTTAAGGTCATATCTGTCTGAAGAGGAGTAAGTTGTCCGTCAAATTCTACTATGCTGCACTTTTTTTTTCATTTAGTTGGATACTGTTTTTGTTGCGTAATGGACATGCATATTCCAGCACTTGCTGAAGTTTTTTTTATATCTGTGGATGAGAAGATAACACTGCCCGGTATGCAGTCATCAGCAAACATCATCAACCACACTTGTCACACTTCTTGGATATCAACTTGGATGCATAATAAATTCCAAACAGGATAGGGTGTAGAGCTGATCCCTGTGGCACCTCATTAGCTCCAGTTTTACAATGAGTGAGGGAACAGGCAAGTTTCACAACTTGGGATCTGTTGGACAGCCAGTCTGGAACCCAGGGAACGATGTTTGGGCTTACTTTAAGCTTGTCTAAGTTTTCAGCAATACCAGCATGGGGGATAGTGTCAAAATCTTGGCCAGGTAGAGATAAGCAGTTTAATTGCAAAATTAACTTCTAAGTTCTACTGTAAGAGCAAAAAAAAAAAAAAATGGCAGTTTACTTCTCATTGCTGTAATAAGAAATAGTCCAGGCTTCTATGAAAGCAACAAAAATGCGAATCTTGTTTCTAAATAGAAACAAAACTATTTCTTTTTAAATGGAATGCCCAAAGAAAGCCAGCAAAGTTCACTTAGAAAATAATGTTTAGGACATTCACTTCAACCTCTGTTTCTAACTTAAAGGTGAAAACCGTCTGATATCTGTAAATATTGTAATAAAGTTGTTTGCATGGTTGAAACAAGTTTTTATCTGCCTGGACCACAGTATTTCTCTTAAGTCATTATATTTTCCCTTTCTTGTGGGAACTCAAATGACACATCTGACTGAAAAAAATCTTAATATCATATTAATGAAAATTAAATTTTCTTTCCTGCCAATATGCCATCAAAACCATGGGCCAGATTCCAAAAGACCTACTCTAAGAATAAGTGACGTACTTCAATGTAAGGTCCATCTATAAATAAGCTTACTACAAGGACCTGATTCCAAAGCACCTGCTCACAGTGTAAGTGGTCCTTTCAAATCGGGACCCTAATTTCAGTCAAATACTTTTGGACCTTTACAAAGTTTTGAACTTTTGCTATAGGTCTTCAATAATTCTTTTTAGACATATCTGTAATTTATTTGTGAATTGATGATAAAAAAATTCAGAAGTGAATGGATGGTATTCAGAGAAACATTGCCTCTCTGCCAGTACAGCAACAGTGACATTCTGTAGTTTAGAGCTATAATAAAGCTGAACAGAGCAGCACCTTATTAGTGGCTCAACTATTGTGTCTGAATGGAGTGATAGAGCTGTCAGACCTAATCAAGCTAGTGTCTCTCCTATCAACCCATGCAGGATACTAACACACACACACACACACACACACACACACACACACACACACACACACACACACACACACACACACACACACATTGCTTTCCAATATTGGATGGATTTACCTGCTAAAAACCCTGGTCCTGCTATAGAAGTGAATGGGTACCTTTTTTCACTTTGTTGCCCCAAAAACACAGTGGAGCTATTCTTTGAATTGGTCCACTATGTTACTCTGATGCCAACATATATTACAGGAAATAGCACATGGCTAGTTAACATTAAACACCCAGCCTTTCACATTGCATGGATTCCTTGCCAAGGAGACCACAATTACACTATAGGCATGTGCCTTCATATCACTGTAGGGCTATGGTAGTCTCTGAATCACTTAGGCATAATGTAATGTGCATGTGAGCTTTGAACAAGATTGCACAGTGCACTATGCATTTTTTTAATCCTAAAGTATGTCCTGAAGGTGATCCTTTTGTTCCCAAATGCCTGTAATGCAAATAAATCTCATTTTAATTCCCAAGTTCTACTGTAATTTCATGCATTTCCCCTGTACAGAATTTGTTTCTGCTCAATTTGGTGCAATTTTACTGTAAAGCAATTTAATGAAAGGGAAAAAATCAACCTGCTTGTGTTGTTTTGGACAGATTTAATTACAGCCATCATACACAAGGGGAATTCTGTACTTTTTTCTAACATTAGTTACATTATCAAATCCTTTTATGGGCTCTTCTTTGCTGCCTTTGTTTTGTTATACATCCAGCCTTACATTGCATTACTAAATGTGAAGTTTTCCTAGTTCTATTTGTAACTTTCCTAAAGCTCTAGAGCCTTCTCCTATCAAGACTCTAATGTATCCAGAGTTCACACTCATTGAATTGATCTATGTGTCTGTTCACCTCAGATTTCAGGGTCCCAAGAGTATCTTTTTTGTTATATTTGTTACGTTATCAATTGCTCATCAGGTTTGTTTTTGTACCTTCTTGTTTATGACATGTTCTAATTCCCATTTTTTCATATCTTGGATCATAGCAGTGGCAGATCCAGGAATCTGCAAAAGAGAGAGGAGGTTTAGTCTCAAAAGCAGATAAATGGAGGGGGTAGAATGCTGGAGTTGGTGGATTGCAATGGAACGATCACCTTAAGATGCCTTGACAGCATATGTGAAAAGACAACAACACACATTCAGTTGTACATCCCTGTAGTGCACCCGTGCTAGTCGAGGTAGATAACTCCTGTGTAGCACACAGCAAATTTACAGACAATAAAAGTTGTTTCAATGAATGCCTGAGTAAAGATGTTGGGTTAGCCATGACAAGTCACAGTCTCATTCATGATGGCATAGTTTGAATATGCATTATGATAAGCTATCAAAGAGAACTGTTGAAGGCATCATCACCACAGCAAGTGTCTTTGTCAATGTAAGCAATTTCCTAAGTAAATGACTTCTATGAAATCAGTATAGTTCATTTAATTAAAAACAGCAGACCTAACAAAGAGAAGCAGTAAAGGAAACATTACCACAGCAAATACCATAGCAAAACAACACAGCAAGTATGAGAAAAATCCCCAAAGGTATGCACTCAATTCAGTTACATGCAATGTGTGGAAAAAGCCTAACCATTGTAACGTAGTACAGAGGACTGTAAATTATAATGTACTTTAATTTCATGCAGTATCACATATAAAACTGAAACACATGCTTTTAGATGAATCAGTAAAGGGTCTATTTAATTTGTACAAAAAATAACACAGAAAGTTTTCTTCAGCAGAACACAAAAATGTCTACTTAAAGCTCAGAGCTAATCATTTAATCAAAAAGCAGCCTCCATATTCATTGCCTAACCAAAGTATCTGTCTTGACTCTGCCAGGTTAAAAATAATTACCATATTAATATCTTTTTGTTTCACAGGAATAGTAATCACAATATGTATTCCAGCTTGCTTCACCTAAATATGCTTTAGTTAGGAAAACAACAAAACAGCAAGGTTATTTGCAGAACGTCTCCATGCCCAGAGACATCCTAATGTATGTGGTTTTGCACTGCCATTTTAAAAAAAAAAGAAAACAGCCCCTACATCCATGGCCTGTTTAATGTATCGGGTGTGACCTTGCCAAGATTAACAATAATAACGGTCACATCAATGTATTTTTCTTGCACAGAAACAGTAGTCACAACTTGTAGCCCAGCTTGCTTCACTCAAATATACATTATTCCAAAATTAGAATTACAACAACAAACAGTGAGACTCTTCATTTCATCCACCAATAGCCCCATACACATTTCCTACCTACAGCATCTGATTTGACACTGCCAAGAAAAAAAATAATTGCTTCATTAAATCATTGTTGTTTCTCAAAAACAATAATCACAGCTTGTATTCCAATTTACTTTACCCAAATACATATTAGTCCTGCAAAGTTAGAATTACAACAGCAAACAAAAGGTCAGATCATTTTATCCACAGACAGCTCCATCCCCGTTGCCTCCCAACAGCAATTGGTTTGACCCTGAAAGGTTAAAAAAAATAAGAAAGAAAGAAAACAATAAGCTCATACAGACAGTAACCAAAACCTGCACTTTAGCTTGCTTTATTCAAATAGACCTTAGTCCTGCAAAGCAGAATTATAACAGTAAACACCAATGCTAATCATTTTATCCATAGATACATTTCAACCCCCCTGCCTGAACTGATCCTGCCAGGCTAAAAATATAAAATAATGGCTACATTCATTTATGTTTCAAATAAACAATAGTCGCAGCTTGCCTTCTGACTTTCATCAGACAACTACACATTAGCCCTTCAAAGCCAGAGTTACAACAGCAAATGGCAGGGCCAGTAGTTTCTTACACAAACTGCCCCCCATACATCTTGCCTACCTATAGTATCTGGTTAGACTCTACCAGGATAAAAATAATAATGATTACATTAATGTATTTTAGTTGCACAGAAACTGTAGTTACAACCATACCTCCCTAGGTCCATACTTTCACAAAAAGTCCAGGTTTTGCCTTACATTTTTGATGCATTCTGGATTACTTTTTTTTGATTTTCTGGAAATCAATGAGGACTGAAGTCAATAAATAAGGGCCAACAAATCAGTTTTAGACTTTGTATCCTTCAATAAATGCATGCAGATGTGAAACCTATTATGCTATCTACTTTCTAAATTTATAAGAACAATGTTTAATATCTGTCCCTGATTTGGGACCTTTGACCCCCCCCCCATTATTTTAATGACCTTGTCCAGAATTCTTGCACTAAGAGGTTTAGATGTGGCTCAGCTTGCATCACCCAATTGCACTTTAGCCCTGCAAAACTAAATTTATAGCAGCGAACAAACAGCCCCAACACCATTGTGACTCTTGCTATTTGAATGTGAAAGATGGCCAAAATAACACTGGTGTTTTAACACAATTCACTCATAATCACTATTTCAATAACCTCTGACCTCCCATGAGAAGTCCCACTGCATTTGACTGTACTATATGCTGATTTTTACTCTTGAATAAGTATCAGGATTAAAATTAGCAATCACTTACTGAAAAAAGTCAAAGAGTTGAGAGGTTAGCCGATCTGACTGTGTTTTTTAAAAAGATGAGGGTGCATACCCTTGTGCCAAGGCCTAAATCCACCACTGCATAGTTATATCTATACATTTCTGTTCCATTGTCACTTTAAACCGAAATCACTGATAACAGATGATGAGACCAAGTGCTAGTCTTACTGCAAATTTATATCTCATGGAGTCAAACATCATTTTCCAGAAAACTTAGTGCACTTACACAGAATTAATTTCTAATTTACTGTAGCATATATATAATCTTGATGCAGGCTGCTTTACTTATTTATTAAGCATTTCATCTGCATTGTTTTTCACAGAAACTACATCCAAGAAACAGTTTGGCTACATAGCAGAATACACCTATCTTCATTTAGCTTTAATTTTATGACTTTTCCATCACGGAAGTCAGACTTAATGCCCTTAGCTGTTGACATCAGTAATGTTACTATGATCGTGGCAAAGAATTAAAGCTGTCAAGAAAGACCCCAGAGAGTCCAAGCAAAATGGTATTTTGTCTCAGAGCTCTGGACAAAACGTCAGAAAAAAAGTTAATTAATTAAGCAGTTCCAGTTGAAAAATAAAAACAAAACAAAAAAAAAAAATCATAGGCAGGAGGACAAAGAGGAAATGAAGAACAGCTCGTAGGGTTTAAAGCAGCTTCACAAGAAGAACAGCTTTGTAAACTGTTCCAAAAGTTGATGGCAGACTCTAATGATGTAGTCCTGATGAGGAAAGAAATGAACAATAAACAATAAAAAAGGAGAAGTGAAAAAATCAAATAAAATAATCAAGGGCTTGAAGTGAACAGAGTAGCTCTAAAATCAGAGGTACAGGAATGCCATAAAAGGCTGATAGAAATAGGAAAAAGCAATAATGACAAACAGGAAAAACGGATGACCTTCTAAACAGATCTAGAAGAAGCAAAATAAGGATTATAGGAGTATTCATGCATGTCTAAGATACAGAACTAGAAATAATGCTGATGGAATTGCAGGAAACAAGGTTTCACTTACCTAGATTTCATGAATCAATAATGGAAAGAATCAATGGAGCTGGTAGAATGGATGGTGCAAGAGGAGGACAGCTGAGACATTAAAAATTAAAAGACAAGCCAGCACACTTAAACTGATACCCTTTAAATTTCTGTTCATAAAACTCATGGAAGATTATTCCAAGTCACTGCATAAACCAAGAAAACTAAGAAAATGGATGGCTGACTTGTTGGAGCCACTGAAATCCCAGTAAATTCCTACATGGATTAAGTACCCTACTGTCTTAACTGTAGTATGGAAAGGAAATTGAGACACATTTTTCAAAGACAGGAAGAAGCACATGGAGATATGGAGATTGTATACAGTGGAAGCAGAAGCAGTAGATACAAAGAAATAAATTCAAATATACCACCAGAGATGGACTAGCAGACAACCTTGTGAAGTGGCAGAGGAGTAGCAGACTCATGTGTCATACAGAACATCTGATACAGATGCACTTAAGGGATCAAGAACTACACAGGAAGTAAACAAAGGCTACACAGGAAGTAAACAAAGGCAGAGTGATGTTGACAAGATAAGCTGGGTAGACAAAATCCTAGGCATAGCAGACAAACAAAAATGGAGGAAAAACATGGAAAACAGTGGAAATTTGACTGCACAAAAAGATATAAGAAGAACACGAAGTTGCTCAAAGCAGAAATCTGGCAAAGGAGGAGAGTATGGTTGGACAGAGCTACAAAAAGCAGAGAAAGAAGAAAAGACTATTTTCAAGGAGAAGACACCATAACTAAAAGCTCATAGGATTTAGATACTCAGCACTGAACCCCAGAGTGTCTGAGTCGGTTGGATTGATCAAAGGAACAGGAACGAAAGGCAAAATGGGGCAGTAGCAGGAAAACTGGACCAGAGGAGGAGGCTAAGAAGAGGAAAGATATCAAAAACTGGTCAACCTGGTCATACAAGAAGAGATGAGAGAAGAAATGAGAGGCAGTGCAAGATACGAAAATGAGAGCATATACTCAGTAACCTCTATTGTACTCAGGCATTATGTTATGACTGCATTAAATAACAACTGAGAGACAAAAGTCGCAGAAGTGACAGGACAAAAGGGGGGAGTAATTGAGACTAAAAGGACTAAAGGGTTCTGTCAACATGGAACATTGTTCAAAAAGTAAGGCTTTGTTTTTAATGCACTGTGCTACAGAAGTAAAAGATATATACTGAGTAAAGGGAAGGGACACAAATAGGCAGACTGCTGTTACACAGTCTTTCCTATGGTACACCATATTTTATATTTGTATTCTCATATAAAATAAGCTTTCTCTATGAAGAAGCAGGCAAAGTGTTTGGTATACCTGAATAAAAATGGGAAAGTGGAAAAATAAATAATTAGGGAAACACCGTTCTTAGGTTCAACTGCAATACATTACAACAGAGAGAAATGAAATGGAAAGGGATGAAACTGTCAAAAAAGTAGCATCACAAGCAAAAAAAAAAGTAATAACTATGGGAATAGGGAGTGATAAACAGGAGTAAACAATGGATAGGAGACAATCATGCACAAGCTAAAGCAAGAAGGACAGGGGCAAAACAGATCTGATAAAGGACAGGGTGAATGACTCAAGTCCAGAAGCACTCAAACTGGAAGCTGGAGAGTGACAAATCCAACTCTGTAGGAAGAGGGAGTCAAGTGTCACAAAGGCCAAAAGATAGAATGTGTAGCTCTGCAGGAAAATCTAGGAGAGAAGATCAACTCAAAGGTGGTGGTGAGGCAGTGGTGAGGGAGTAGGAGTGATATATAAAACCAAGAAGAGAAGAGAAGAGTAGGGGCTGAACACTGAAAGTGGGAACATGGGGGCTTTGCCACAGATCAAAAGGGGAAAAAAGTACAGAAGTCAAATGAGTAAGATATAAGGGGATGTAGTTTCACTCCAGGAGACCAAATTAAACTTTAAAGAGGTTGATGACATTATGATACCACAATACCTCAAGGGTAAAACAGACAATAAAACAGGGGGGGGCAAGTAGGAGGTAACCACCCTTTTCAGTAAGGGATTACATGCAATGACCGAAAGGATGCAGAAAAGTGGAGAAGAGAGACTGATAATTTGGTAAGGAAGAATAACTGGAAGAAGTTGGACAACAGGGAACCTGGATGCCCCAAACAATAATACAAAATACCTTTTTTACAAAGGTTCTTGCAGAATGAAATCAGATCAAAAAGGATGGAATGGAAATCAATGAGAAGGACGTCAAGGTTACACTAGATCCTACAGAAAGACAGGCTATTAGGCAAAAAAAGTACATTATAAAGATGAAAAGAGACTTCAAATGGAACACAAAAAAGAGAGAACGAGAGCGTGCATTTACTAGGTATTGCTTTATTCAAGCTAGTAGAAAGGGACAGCATAATAAAGAAAGAGGAAAATCTAACAATGGTGGAATAGATAGAAATATATGAGAGGTACATATCATACCACACAGTGGTAAGAAGGACAGAAGGGCAACTAGGAGAGAAGTAGATGGGCAAACTACAAGCAGAGAGATCAGGGAAGAAAGAAGCAGTTACAAAAAAATGAGAGAGGAGACAGAAGAGGAGTGCACTACTTCCAAGACAGAATTAGGGAAAGGCTGGTGAGATAGAATCAAAGTAGCAGTTAAGGGGAACATCTTGATAAGGGCTGGGTCTGGCATAATTGTTAAGGCATTCACATTGACACAAGGCACATGGCTTGATTGTGGCCTGAGGTTATTGGGTAGCTTGTAATAACCTTCAGGCTAAATGCATAATATCTGTGAGCATTGGTGCTTCCATGGTAGAATTTTCACTTGCCATGCAAAGTCTAGTGTTTCATTCTCAACTAATGCAGCATTACATTTTTAGGTCTTCTACATATTTGCAAGGTCCACAGTGCATAAAAACTGCAGAGCTCTAATCATGCAATCCTTCAGAAAGGAGAAACATTAAGATGGCCATAAAATTTACTAGACCCCATTTGCTCTTAGAGACAATACAGCTCTGGTTCTTTTCTCTTCATTAACTATGTCTGGTAAGCTCACCCTCAAGCACACATCTTCAGCAACAGTTGGAACACCCACAGAGGATTCTCACTAATAGAACACAGGGTGTAAATAACATGTCTTATGCAGACCTTCTCAAAGCCATATCCCTGTATTCTGTTTCTTACACGCTGTTCACAGAAGATGTATGCCCAGCATACAAGACATTGTCAGACCCCAGTCTGATGGACCTCTTGCATATCTGCAAAACAAACAACATTAGAATTACCCATTCTTAAAACTTAAACCTTGTTTGTGATATAAATAGGACCTTCTGGAGAGACAGGTATGTACCCAAGAGACTACTTCTTCTCTAGAACAGGCTCCCCATCCTTGTGAAGAAGAGTTCGTCTCTAACCCAATTCAACAGCAACTTGGACAATTGGATGTGAATAGGATAATCGGGTCTATATCACGTTGTCGAACTTTTAAAAGTTTGAACATCATATGGTCGACACCATATGATCGAACTTTTAAAAGCTCAAACGTTTCAACGGAGATCTCTGTACAGTGCAGAATTGGAAGATTTCCCTTTTCTGCACTGTAGTGCAATCTCGGAGTTGGTATATTTAAAGAGCGGGGAGTGTGGTGGTTGCAGGGGGGTTTTCCCCCCTGCTTAAACTGTTCAGGTAAGTTTTTTCTTTGGTTTATTTTTTTTATTACATTTTCAAACTTTTAAAAGTTCAATCATATGGTTTCAACCATATGACATTCGAAATTTTAAAGGTTTGATTATATAATATAGACACGGATAATGATCCTTGGTTTGGTACCTATGTCTCTAATGGAAAAAGCCAGCAGATTATTCATCTCCCAGGTCCCTGCTTGGAAATGTTTCCTCTCCCAAGCCCCTGCTTACACTGATCAAAGGTAACAGAACTTGTCAGAGATTTGAGATGCATGGCTAGCCTTAAAAAAGCCCCAGTCATTGTTATCCTAGTACACGCCTATGAACCTATAAGAGGATGGATCGAAAATGAGACAAGATCAGAGGGAGATAAAACTGGAATGACACCCGAGGAGGACACAAATAAAAAAGTGTAAGAATTATATAAATAGAGAAATACTATGGACAGAGGTGACAGTAAGAAAAATGGAACTAGAAGGAAAGGTAACAGCTGCAGTGGAAGTAATGGAATTGTACTGGAAGAAATACTGGTGGGTAACTGGGAAAGAACAGGTGAAACAATTAGCAAGGAAGTATAAAAAAAAAAAAGTTGAGCGAGAGAGATATCATGCATTAAGAAAAGAAAGGAAGAGATTACTGAGGAAGACAACTGGGTTAACTAACACTTTACAGAATACTACCAATAAATATACCAGAAAAGGACAAAAGGAAAAGGAAGTCAATTACACTGCTTTAGAGAGAGTAGAAGGGTACCAAGTAGAAGGAACACAGAGGGAGAAACTGAATATAAAAATCATAATGGATGAGTTCAAAGAGTCAGTGATAGCACTGGAAGACACAAAAAGTAGAGGGCCCAGAAGGATCATAGGATCATAGTAAGTTACTAGTCTATTGGCCCTGAGGCCCTTATAAGCCTAGCTAGGAGTTTAGCCCATGTGTAGACAAGCCAGCACCCAAAGCCCCTGTCCAGCAGAGACACAGGTAGAATCCCAGGGGTGTATTTTCTGTTTCCCATCCAGTTATCCAGGTTGCACTTGAAAAGGCATAATGAGGTACTCTGCTTAATGTGGAGAGGGAGTCTATTCCACAGATTGGGGAGTGTCTGGGATGCAAGTCTATCCCACCAACAAGTCCTATTGATGTCACAGACCAGGTTGGGGTCGTGCGTGTGGATTACTCGAGTGGAGCTTGATTGTGGATATACAGCAGTCCCATCAAAGCGTGATCTGAGATTGCTTTGAATGCCAGACAGAGGTCACCTCTGAGGAGTCTGTATGAAACTGAGTAGAGAGACAGGGCTTTTAGCCTATCTTTGTAGGGTAGATGTTTGAGACCCTGGATTCTTCTGGTGAGGAACCTCTGTGGTCTCTCCACCTACTGCATGTGTTTGCAAGGTACACGCTGAAACGGGGCATTGTACTCAGTAATTGGCCTTATAAGGGAAGAATACAGGAATGTTATGATCTCCTTGTCCCTGGATGAGATGCCCTTACTTATGAGGTGGGCCATGTAGAAAGCTTTCCGTACAATGAAAGCAACATGGTGGTCAAAAGTCAGGTTGCTATCAACCTGGGTGCCCAAATCCCTCACAACTAATTGCATGCTTAGTACATTATTTTTAATGTGATAATATGTAGGGATGTTATGACCTCCTTGTCCCTGGATGAGATGCCCTTACCTATGAGGTGGGCCAGGTAGAAAGCTTTCCATACAACGGAAGCAACATGGTGGTCAAAAGTCAGGTTGCTATCAGCCTGGGTGCCCAAATCCCTCACAACTAATTGCATGCTTAGTACATTATTTTTAATGTGATAATATGTGGGGATGTCACTCTCCCTAAAGGGGATGATTATGATGCATTTTTTGACATTCAGCTTGAGGCCATGTTTCTGCCACCAGTCATTTGTTTGGGTGAGACCCTCTTTAGGATGTCCACATCACTTGGGGAATTGATGACTGCGTCCAGCTTGCAGTGATCTGCAAACTTGGTCAGCCATAGCCCAGTGGTTTGGCCTGCACCTCAGAGAAGTAAATCCTGAATAACAGGCCCCAAGACCGATCCCTGAGGGGGTCTATATTAGAACATCAAAGTTTCAAAACTTTGAATGTTCTAATATTGACCCCTATTCAGCAAAAGCTGAAAATATCGAAGCAACAGAAACCCAAATTTTTTCCTAGGGAAAGAATTGGGTTGTCCGTTTCTGTTGCTTCTGTATTTTCAGTGCTGTGGTGGAAAGTTACGGGTCGGATTCAGGTAAGTGTGCGATTGAGTGTGTGTTAGGTTAGTTAGGGTCGGGGTGAGGGTTAGGTATGTGTGCGATTGTGTGGACGTGAGGGTTAGGGCGGGTTAGGTGAGTTAGGGTTAGGGTGCAGGTCAGGTAAGTGTGCGATAGTGTGGATGTGAGGGTTAGGGCGGGGTAGGTGAGTTAGGGTTAGGGCATGGGTGAGGTGAGTGTGCGATAGTGATGGACCTTAGGGTTAGGGTTTTGGTTAAGGTAAGTGGATAGTTAGTGGTGTGTGTATAGCTTAGTGTAGGGTTAGGTGTAAGATTTTAGGTGTATGTGTGTGGATTGCTGTTTGTTTGGTGTGCTTGTGTTGTGTGTATGTGTTTTGGAACAGGGAATTTTTTCCCTAGGATTTCGCTGAATAGGGGTCGATATTAGAACATTCAAAGTTTTGAAACTTCGATGTTCTAATATAGACCCCCCTGGGGTATGCCACTCATTATGAGTCTACTGCTTGAGGTGGCTTCCCCTATTTTGATTAGGTGGGTTCTATCAGTGAGCCAGTTTGCTGCCCATGTGATAACATATGGATTGATGACTAGTTGAGAGAGATTATCTATTATGCCCTAATGGGGAATAGTGTCAAAGGCTTTGGCCAGGTCAAGGTAGGCAGTGAGCACCATCTTCCCCTCGTCCATAGCTTTGGTGACTGTTTCAAAGAAGTCAACCAGATTTAACAGACATTACCTCCCTGTACAAAGACAAACTGTTTGGGGTTAAGTGTTTAGAGGTTGCCAATGTCTCTATTAATGAGGTCCATGATAATCTGTTCCATGGCCTTGCAGATCAGGCTAGTTAGGATGTTGAGTCTATAATTTCCTGGATTGGTGGAAATCATGTAGAGTTCAACATGTGAGATCGTGAAACAAAATAAACAGCTGCAAAGAAGGAGTATGAAAAGATAAATAACAGGCACAATGACCATGGTCCTCCTCTCCAGGCCTCCTCATGATAGTCCCAGAGTGGCTGGAGCTGACATAAGAAAGAAGCTACCACAACTGGACAGAAGGGCAGGAGTACAGTCAGGAGATCTAATGTATACAGATGACTGCATGCTTATATCACAGAATGTTGAGATGGCCATAGAGGAAATAATGCCAATTTTTGCAAAGTTGAAAAGGCCTCAGAGCATACATGCAACCAAAAAAGACAGTGATGGTCAGGGTGGGAGAAGGACAAGGAAAGAAAGAAGTGGGACACATTCAGGAGCGTAATTACCTCAAATATCTGAGAGCATGTCTAAGACAGACATTAACTGATACAATAGAAAAGAATTTGGAGAAGAGTAGAGAGAAAATACAGGTGATACTAGAGAGGAGAGGTCAAGAAACATGCACATAATAAGGAAGAATCAATATTATTAGAATGATGATTCTCCTAGTTATAGCTCTTGCACTATGAAAGCTAACAGTGGACCCAGTGGAGACCAAACTACTACTACTAAATGTGTAGAAGGACATGGAAGAGTGGGGAGAAAAGGGGAAACGGAGATGAGACGCATAACACAAGCTAAGACTGAGTAGGAAAAACAGGACTGCGGACTCCCACACATACCCATCTAGGCATTAGCAGATAATCTACTTAGGTTGATACACAGTATGGGGGAGACCAAAGGAAATATGAAAGAGAGCAAATAGGAGGATTAGAAAATATAAAAGAATGAATGAAGAGTCACTAAGAAGATGGGGCAACATGACATGGGGACAACAGAAAGAAAGAAAAAGAAAGAAAGAAGGAAAGGAATATGTTGGAGGAAGTAGACTGTGGCAATTTCATAGGGAAGAAACAAGCAGAACATGGAAGGGAAAAGGGATAAGAGGAGAGCAGGAGCGAATGAAGGAAGAGAGATGAAGAGAGACAATATTCAAAACTGTACTGGAATTTACACAGAAATCTGGGTAACACAAAGTCAGTGGTGAACATACTCCAATCTGATAGAAAAAAATGGATGGAGAAGAGGGAGGAAACAGAAAGCTAGGAAAAGAAAAGAAAGGAGAGAAGGGAAATTAAAGCCTTATGGGGAAATAGAAAAAATTAGAACAGTAAAACCAAAATGATTTATGAAGAAGTAAGGGAGAAAGTGCAGAAACCACAAAGAAAGAGATAAAGTAAAGATGGGTGAAAAAAGAAGGTTGGCAGACCAGGCAAGCTGAAATGTAAAAAGTCCCCAAAATAACATCAGAGTTGCAGAAAATGCATGGAATGGGAGATCAGATATTAGGAGTGTTGTACAGAGGCTATATATGGAGATATGACAAAGTGATTTAAAATACTGGAGATGTATAACAGAAGATGCAGGGATAAAAAATATGTTCTGGGAGTGTACCTGGAAAGAAAGGATGTGTACATAGGCTCTGGAAATCTGTAAGAGGACATATACAAAACAGGAAATGAAGAGCACCACTGGCAGGTAAAAAATGCAGATGATAACACCAATGGCAGCAGAAATAAATAGTGTAACAGCCAGAAAATGGAAAAGAAGGGGCAAGCATCAGAAAGAGAAAATGGACAAAAGTTTTATAGATATTGTACGGAGAAGTATAAAACAGAAGGAAATGAAAAGGGTAGGAGAAAAAGAAAATGAAGAAATTAAGGCGGTGATGTGTTATTACTGGTCAAAAGGGGAGATGTGGAGTGGAAGCAACTTGAATAGAAATAAGAAGCAGCAAACCACTGCTGCAAAATAAAATAAAAGTCACCAACCATGAGAAATGAACAGTATAACTGTGAACTGGTATGAAAAAATAGTAAAATCTTTTGTGGGAAAAAAAATGAAAAATGCCAACCTTATTGTTTCCTCTAACTTCCTACTGGCTGAGTGCTAAGATCACTATCTCGTATTTCCAGCCTTTGGAATTAATTACTGGCTTCCACTCATGTTCTATATAATATTTGCATGGTCGCTCCATATGTCTGTGGTTTTCTAAAGGTACTACTGTTTTCTCTTTTCTCAAATCTCTCAAAAACATGCTGGTTGATTGACTACACTAAAATGCTCATCTGAATATTATGTTTATTCTTGCCACTGTACAGTTCTTACCAAGGATCAGTAATAGAACCTCTATGTTTATTCATTTCCCTTACTCTGCCTAATATTAACCATGGTCCTATATGCTGATATTAATTCTCAGTGGTATTCAAGAAAGGCATTTTCCATGTCTGAAAAACATGCTGAGTGTTTCAAATTCACCAATTAATTTAGCTGTGGGCAGCAGCACAGCCTCTACATGGTGCCCTATAGGGGGAAGTGATATACAGACCAACCGCTTTGGGCATCTACTGTGATGCACAGTATCCGCAGGATAGGAGAACATGGATCACAGATTGTGTGTCATGGCAGGGCTAGCCACTCGACGGTGTAAAATATGGCTCTAGGTGACTCGTCATGTTGACTAATGTCGCCACAAATGGGCATGGGTAGTTACCGGTGATAAATGGGTTGAGGACCCAGCCTACTCTGACCCATACCAGGGACCCGTGCTAATGGTGGGAGGGGTATATGTGCCCCTATTGGCCAGTGTGTGCCCACCATAAAGCCCAGCAGCCTGGGGTCAATAAGCTACTGGCTGGCCAGTGTCTACTTGCCCAGCCTGGGTTACCTGAGATAACTCTGTTGAGCGAATGTTGGACATAAAACCAACCAACCTGCCAAACATGAACTGAGAATTGCTATGCTTAATGTAGGTTCACTGACAGGATGCAGCTTGGAAGTGGATGACATGATAATACAGAGGAGGCTGGACATCCTATGCATCCAGGAGATGAGATGGAAGGGCAGTGCAGCAAAGCCACTTGGCTTGGGATCCAGAGTCTATTGCTGACCATCTAAAAAAACTCCAGCTATAGTCTGTGGCATATCATCTACTCAGAGGTGATCTCTGCTTAACATACAAGGCCATGTCAAACCCTGAGCTGTTGGACATGCTCCACTTAAAGAAATCCCAGTCTCTCAGAGCCACATGCTCCAGGGATCTAAACCTTGTCATCACAATGAACAAAACATGCTGGAGGGATAGGTTCCTGACCCAGAGACTCCCCATACTCTGGAATAGACTGCTCATACATGTCAAGCAGAGTGTCTCCTTGGCTCTCTTCAAAAGGAACCTTGATGATTGGATGGGAGATAGGAAATTCACCCCGGGGATCATGTCAGTTGCCCTGCTAGACATGGGTCCAGAGAAGTAAATATTGTGGGAAGAAATATCCAGGGAATTGTTATGGCTAGGCTTGTATGGGCCCTAGGGCCAATAGCCTAGTATCAACCTATGAACCTAAGAGTAGTCAACATGGAGAGAGTCCAACTGGGCATTCCTAGACTCAGAGAAAGCATATGACAAGGTCCCAAGAATGCTGATCTGGGCAGTACTGCAGTGGTTTGAAGTTCCAGAAAAATTGGTAGAATTAGTGCAGGTTATGTACAAGGACCCAATGACTCAAGTATGAACAGTGTTCGGCCTCACAGAGGGCTTCCTAGTGGGAGTGGGTATACATCAGGGTTCAGCTCTGAGCCCATTGCTGTTCATACTGGTGATGGACTACATTAGCAAACAGGTTGGAGGGGACGGATCAACAAAGCTGCTGTATGCAGATGATGTGGCAGTACAGGCGGACTCTGAGCTAGAACTTCAGCAAAGGATAGGAAAATGGAATACAAATCTGAAGGCACATGGGATGAAACTAAGCACAGATAACACGGCAGTAATAGCAGCAAATTGGGGAAATCAGAGGAAGCTGAAAATAGAGATAGAAGGGAAAATATTGGAACAGGTAAACAGCTTCAAGTATCTGGGAGGAGTAGTTGAGGAGAAGGGTAGTCTGAATGAAGAGGCCAAAGCTAGAATTAGAGGGGCTGCAGCCAACTGGCATAGAGTGTCAGGTGTAGTCTATGACAGAAGAATGCCAAAGAAGCTGAAAAGTAAGGTGTACAAGACAGTAGTGTGACCAGTACTACTGTATGGTACAGAAACCTGGGCAGTAAAGACAGAACAGTTGAAGAAGCTAGAAGTGATGGAAATGAAGTGCCTGAGAAAGGTGATAGAATGCATACTGTGGTACACATGAAGAATGATGACATAAGAGCAGAAGCCAAGGTAGCTCCAATTGCAGAAAAGAACAAAGATAACACATTATGGTGGTTTGGACACATGTGTAGAAAAGCAAAAGACAATCTGGTGAGGAAGATTTGGGACAGACAGGAAGAAGGTAAGAGGAAGCAAGGACATCCAGCAAAGAGGTGGATGGATTGTGTGAAAGAAGATCTGCAACAGTCAGACACGAGTGCTGAAGAAGGCAGGAGTGTGGCACTGAATCGAGAGAGATGGCCACAATTAACACAATATCCTGACCCCATGTAGAAAAATGAGAACAAAGGGGGCTGATGATGATGATGAAGATTCAAGAAAGGCATTACTATAAAATTAGGTGTCATATTCCTACTATAAAACAGTCCCTACCAAAAATGCATTATAGATGATATGCACTTATTCTCATGACATAGATGATCTGCACTTATTGTCATGACAGTGCCTTCACTGTTAACATTTAAGAAAAAAATATGCTCTTTGCTGCACAAGCAATCTAGTAGAAAAACATCTAGATTTAAGACACTAGTGGTAAAGCCATTAAACCCATAGGGGGAGTTTCGCTTTTAAATAAGCCAAGTTATAGCATAACTGACATTTATCCTTCAAGGAGCATGCCTAGTGGCCCACTGGAGAAACAGGGATTTAGCAGTGACTGTGCTTCCCTTTCCCTGATTCATTAACTACTAAAGGTTAACATACCCTTGTACCCACTTTAGACAAGTAAAATAATGTCCCCTCATAATTGTCTCTGGCAAGAGAGAGTATCACTGCTTTATGTTGAAGAGGGATTGTTCTCCTCCATTTAAAATCAAAGGTTTTTGTAGCCTCCATTATTTTGAAACTGCTAAACATGAATCTCCTCACCTCTAAAGAAAATTTATTTCAAAGCTTATACAAGAACATTGCATGTATCTCTTCATCTTCAACTGAATATCACAAACTATAAATCACAAGTACCAATCATGCATCATGCGTTCTAAATCTCTATACCAAAAATCTGGAAGTATGCTCTTTATCACTGTGTCATCAAATGTCTTTCACTTTGCTTTCCTCCTAACAAATGATACAGTTGTTTGTGAAGATTAGATCCAGAATTAGAGCTACTTCTGACCTCAAGCTATTGAGTTTTAATGTTTTTGTTCTAATGTTGGTGTAATTTATACAAAAAAGTGGGCTAACTGACTGTATATTTTTATTGTTAGAAATTGAATTATATTATGATCTCAGAGATTTTGAAATAGTCATAGGAGAAAAGAGATCTTGAAATATGCTAATAAAATAGATAAATAAATACTGGCTCCATTAACAAATGTATAAACATAGCGCAATTTATTATCATATTATTTCTCTGTAATCATTTAGATTTTTTGTACTATTTCCTATATTTTACAGTTGAAGCATGACATCTTTAATAATATCTTAAGCTTAATAACTGGACATGTAATAGTTCTTCTTATGCAGTAAACATCTATAGTAGATAAAAGAGCTAAAAGGAACATAGTTCAGCTTATAAAGATTACACATTGGCTATTACCTTCTGTGAACCACCAAGTTTATTTTAAAGTTTTAAATGCTTATTACTAAACTGAAAAGAGCATAACATATAAACAACTATTAACTCAAGGTGTTGCAACAGAAAAACTAATTCTGAGTCTGATTCAAACTATTAAAAGAGCTAATAAAAATCTTCAGTCAAGTCTGAACTTATGTTTGCTAAGACCTGTCAAGGTAATTCATGCATTAATAATGTTAGACTCCACAGTGGAAGACAGATTATAGGTATGCTAAATGGAAGAATGTATAATTACTCCTTAGAAGAAGCTGTGGTATTTCTGGTATAATATGTTTCACTTGGTATGGTTATTATACATAAAATGCAGTCAGAAATTCAATTACTCATGCTGTCATGTTGCCCATTTCAAATCAGTAGGTATAAAAGAAGTTAGAGATTAAAATATCTAAGTTATCTTGGATAGAAAGAAATGAAGCTAAAACAATAAAATAATTTTTGTTTTATCAGGTCTAGTTTTGGGATGTTTGCGCTTCAGTACAAGCTGGAATATAACCAATAATCAGCAAGAAAGCAGGTTTTGTACAACAAGCACGCATAAATACTCACACACACACACACACACACACACACACACACACACACACACACACACACACACTTGAATCCAAACAAAATATATCAAATTAATGCACTATTATCAACACCATTATACATTTACATTTGGTCTGATAAAAAATAGGGGAAAAATTGCTTAAACAGCAAAGCATCAGATCACCCCGAATTAGGACAATAGTTAGCCTAGTCACACAATTTCTCAATGTGCGGAAAATAAGTCAGTATACTCCATTTAACCCCTCTTGTGTAGGTTGCATTCCCCTCCAGCATTAAAACTAAACAGACCCTCCATCTAAGGGCAGATTCAGTCAACATTCAGGCAAGCTCTCCTCTTAAGAATAGACTTTGAAAGATTACAGGTTTTGTACTGTAGCAATAATCTTACCTATGTAAAAGAGTCTGCCATTCATGAATTACACATTCCTAAAACTATAACATCAAAGTCTTTCTGATAAACTCACTTAATATTTCCATTAAAATTCATCTAGGATTCATTTTATCTTTCTGTCTCACGTGGAATGACTAAACCAGTTGACTAAAGCCTATATTGGAATAAACTGACATATGCAGATGTGTTTATATCAAAACACATCATGGAACTGCAAATACATAAAGAATAAACTTGAAACTTCTTTTGTCAAAGCTATGTATTGGACATGCCGTCTCTTGATGAAGATTTGCAAAAGGTCATGACAATCAAGTCTGCTACGATTGCAGTCCTACCTAGCTTCAGAAGGATTAAATGTAGCTGAAAAAAATGTTGCTCATGAAATGAAACACTACAAAAAACGACTGTGTCTGATTCCATGTGCACACTTTTATAAGTTGTTGTATCTTTCGGCTTCTCCCGGTTAGGGCTCGCCACAGCAGAACTCTGGTCCGCTAATGATTGGCAGTAGATTTTTACGTACTGAGTTGCCAGCCCTGATGCACAACCTTCAACGAAGATATGCCCATTCATGCATGTCTCCACACAGAAGATGTTTTAGCTGAGAATCGAACAGGACGTCTTATTGTGAGGTGACAACGCTACCGCAGCACCACCACCGCAGCATCCTCGTGTGCACACTTTTATAAGTAGTAGTAGTTAATTCCTTCAAAGGAACCATCCCAGACTTTAACTATATAAAGCAGAAATAAATGTAGTTAATAACTAACCACTGTGTCATTGACCTTAAATTCTGCACAACATATTTACTGTCATGGTACATTAGATTTCAGAAGTGCCCATTTATGAAAAGTGTCACTTGAGCATTCAGAATAAATTATTAATTTTACAAGGACCTTCACCCCTCCACCCTGCAATGTGGTAGATTTGCCCACAACTCCCAATAGCTACATATGCTCACTAAATTAGGTATTGGTTTTTTATTTTATTTCATTTTATTTTTCCATGTGTTAATTGGTTACTTATTGTGGGAATATTGCAGAGTCTGTCTTTCACTAAAAAGTGGTTGAAGAACAGTTATTCGATGTATATAACTTTTGCTGAAATAATATAGACCCAATTTGAGTATATATTTGTGAAACAGAGTTAGAATATTTAACACAGTGTGCATATGATAAATAATTTGAATATGTCACCCAAATATGCAACAAAGTCTAGAAGATTTAGGATCTTTGCTTGGAAGTGTTTGCATAGGTATTTTTATATCCCAAGTAGACTCCAAAAAATTTTCTCCGGTAGATAGCAAATGTTGGAGGTATGATGGGGAAGAAAGACATAATCGGGAACATATTTTATGGGAGTGTAATGAGTAGGCAGACTTTAAAAATTCCCTGCAGACTGACCTATCAGAAATACTGGGTGAGCAAATTGGTATAACTAAGGAAATTATTTTTTGAGCAAAAATACAGAATCAGAATTGCCTAGACATAACAAGGCCTTACTGAGTCTAATTATGGTTCCTGCCAAAAAGACAATTACTAGAAAATGGAAATCAGAGTCTAAACCAACCATACTAGAATAGCGAATGTAGTAACAGAGAAAAAACAACTGGAAATGGGATCTTTAGGAAAGGGCAGAAGCAAGTTACATAGAAAAAATGGGAAATGTGGGAGGAATACAATAACATTTTGGAGGAGGAATGAGGTTTAAAAGAAGGCAAGATATGAATGAGCTATGTAATGTTTGACTGACAATCACTGGATAGATTATAAGAGATGTATAATGTTTGAAGTAAAAATACATCAATACAGTTTGTTTTCATTTACATAAATGTATGACTGTCTATGTCATAAGTGATAATTTAATAAAGATATTTCTTGTTTAAAAAATAAAGAATTATGATTATATTAAAAAGAACTGCATTTATTATATTGTAATAATAAGTTTTCATCATTGTCCCCGTATCACTCGCAGCTGTATAGTTCTTTCAAATTACAGTTTTAATTGCTGTCTAAACATTATTTTCAGCTCTTGTGGCTTCATATGACAAGCCTGGTGACTTAAAGACTGAGTAGCATAAAAATCATTTAGAAGAACATCATATAAAATCTTTCTTGACCCAAACTCAAATCTTCACATATGCCTACTGTTTATCAAGTACTAAAAACACCAGTGTTATCAATCAAGCATTTAAAAAAAAAATCACATGATATATTACATTATGACCCTTTTATTTTAATATTAAGAATTTCAGTTTCCACTTCCTGATAAGGTTTTCAAATTTAAACTGCTCTCAGACTGTACTACTTATAACGTGTTTATTTTGCTACCTATGTTAAGTACAGAAATGTTTGTGTTGATAAAACAAGTCATAGTGAACATGCTACAATGCTGCATCTACTAAAAATTTGATATCATATATGCTTTAGCTATGCACTAGAGGGAGAAGATGAAAGAGCAACACTTTAATTTTCATATTCTTCAGCTGGTATTTGAAAATGTAAGAGGTGGCAGTATTAACAATACAACAACAAAATAAAATGACTCTTTAATGCCTGCTGATTCTTGCAATATGCAACCAGTACTGAATAAGGTTGGGATCCAAAAGGCTTATGGTGATGGAAAAGCCTTAGCTCGACAGTTTTCCACACTACAGTAAGACTTTCTAATTCATAGATTGCCCTTTTCACATAGGCTTTTCCCTATCTGGTGCCTGTACTCAAAGGACAGTCTCAATGGCAGAGCTGCAACTAATTAGCCTTATCTTTTCCCTTGGAAATGTCAGCATCTCCTTCACTGTCACAGGGAAAAACTGACTAGCATAAAACCTGATAGTCACCCATTCACTCCTATTGAAATATTCATGTTAAATGTACCTTCAACAAAGATGGAGGATGGGAAGGTGATAGTGAATGTCCCTCCCTAGGGGTATGAATGAAGTTGCATGAATGTGTGTGTGTGTGTGTGTGTGTGTGTGTGTGTGTGTGTGTGTGTGTGTGTGTGTGTGTGTGTATGTGTGAGATTGTGTAAGTGGAGAGGGATTCCTTTGCCGACATGATGCATGGTCCATTAGGAAAAACACTAGGCTGGTCAGGACTTGTGTGCACCTCTGTGACATGTCACTGGTGAGGTGTCTTTTCACTGTGGCCATTACTGTCTTTGAATCATATTTTCTCACTGTTATGGTAATTGACTGACCTGTGTTGTGCAATTACCACAAGTAGTCTTTTTCTGAATCCTAGATTAGGTATTTAAGATACTAACAGCTGATGTAATATATCATGTGATTTATCTTTTAAATCCTTACTTGATTGTACTTGTGTTTTTAGTACTTTTTAAAGAACAAAAGTGTGTGAAAGCTTATATTTGGTTCAATAAAATATTATGAAGTTGCTTTACATGATTTCTCTGCGACCAGTTGTTTAGGTAATTTATTTTCTGGAATTTAGCCCAGCATATACTTATGCAAACTGACATTTACACTTGTACGACAAGTTCCATGATGCTTGAGCAATTTTACTGCATCAAGTTTCTCTTCCAACTGTTCCAAAAGGAGCCTTTTCAATTTTGGTAATAACTGATAGTGATTAAGGGGGGTAGGTGAGACAAGGGCAATACTTTTTATCCTTCTCTGTAGGACTCTGCCCGATGGTTCCATGACTAGATGTAATCTGTACATTTATTCTATAGCAGCAAGAGCTGGGGATCCCTCACTAAATGAGAGGCCTGTAGCCTATTTTTTTCTGCCCTGGACAACCAATAAACCCATGGATGAGAGCTGGCCTTCCAGTGGGTCATGTGGAATAGCCTACCACTGCAGCTGTCTTCCGTCAGTGGCTCCCTTTATTTTTACAATGCTGCCTCACTTCAAGAAAGTGTGCATCCTACACACACACACATACACACACACACACACACACACACACACACACACACACACACACACACACACAGATATGCATGCACACACACACACACACACACACGCACACACAGACACACACACACACACACACACACACACACACACACACACACACACACACACACAAAACACAACTTCCTCAGTTGAAAATTGCTGTACACCTCTTAACAGCATGTTTTCTATAGGTTCATGCTTTAGGGGATCATCATCCAGGGCACCAAATAGTTCCCCTCCAGATCTAATGCCACCAATCAAACATGGGTTTTTTTGTAGTGCAGTCAGGACTTTATTCACCTGTACCATAAAGTCAGTAAGGGGACAGAAATTGTGAGGTAGAATTCAGCAAGTAATTGAATTAGCTTACATTGACCATAATTGGGAACCAGATATCTTTTAGGACAGAGAGGTAAGCCATGCTGCCTAAACTATAAAATGATATGAAACAGCACATTTCTTAAGAGTAGTATATAGAATGTGGGGATTTAGTGGAGGCCCAGGGAGAAACCCTCTAGATGCATGTCTTTGTAACATAGGAGTTAACTGGAATAAACCCACGTGAACACAGGGAGGACATGTAGACTCCACACAGAAGGCACCCTTGCCAAGAATAGAATGGGAGAACCTTTTGTGTGAGACAACAATGCAAACTGCTGCACCACTGAGCCATCTGTTTGTGGTTGTACTTTATTTTGTTTTAATATCTTATCTGCGCACATCCTGATGTGGGGTTTAAAGGTGATTGAAGAGTTAAGCCAGTGCCAGGATACTTGCATCAACTGACCTGTTTGAAAACAATTTTAAGAGTAGGGTCAAAAATGTTTTATTGAGTCATGTGCATACAGTTTTGGAGGTCTGTCACACAGCATACATATGCTTTTGGTTTATTTATGAACAGCTTATTGATATGAAGTCATTAGAAATGTTTGCAGTATTTTTTTCTTATGTTAAACTGAAATGTTTTTACTTATTCTGACACTTTCAGAAGGACGATATCATAGACACAAAAACCTTTTTATGGGAACTGGTATGTTGCAGAGATATCAATTATAAAAATATAAATGAGGACAAGGCCCAGAATTCTGTAACATTGGGTATGAATTCTCCAACTTCTGATGAGAGTAAACTGGAAATGGCAATAACAGCTCTTTTGGATAAGAAGGTCTTTAAACATTTTTGTGAGTGTTCAGTTAATCCAAAGATATTAAGGGAATTAGCATTTTCATGGCTTCTTTTAGCTCAAGGAATATCTACATTTAGACAGGCAGAGAAAATATGTGATTATTTACAATTTGCAGAATAAAGAATCATTTATAGGTGTTGCTCTTAATTTACTAAATATGTTTCCAGAGTTAAGACGGTTTCCGGACAGGTGAAACAGGATCATAATCTGTATTGCTAGAAAGCAATAATCTTGTTTTTATTGCATTCCATGAATTGAGTGTAAGCCATTCATTTAAATATTGTGGTAATGGATGTGCATTTAATTTAAGTCAGAAATACCGTAGATGTTTAGAGCTTTTTCAGATTTGTGTGTGTGTCTTAGGAAATGGAGTAATTATGACATGATCTAATACAGAAACAATTACAACATGTAAAAGAGACAGGCTGTAGATGTGAAGCAAGTGAATTGCTATAGATGCTGCTTGTCCAAGGGAGTTTGAGTATAATTCACTAATTTCATGTTTTGTTGTTCTTTCTGTCTTACACCAACATGACCATTAAGAATCTTCCTTTGATTCACACCTGATCCATTTATTCCCCAGAAGTGAAACCTTTACGGGTTCATTACATTGTCAGTCTCATCTGCACAACTGATGGCTACGTCTTTGTGGATACAAAATAAATGTTTGAGTTTTTTGCCTTAGAAAGAGAACTGATGTTACAGTCATTGATTCACAATCCCATGCGTCACTGCAAAGCATGAAGCCAACAAAAATGAATCATAAAAGTATGTGATGATTTATCAACTCAGTGGCATTATACTAGTGAAATGTTGACAGTAAAGATGTTTACTTTCAGACGTAAAAATATCTAGAGTTGAACCCAGCACCTATAGCATTACCTTGAAACACTGGCATGTTTGACAGTGTTTGCAAAACTTATATTTCTCATAGACCTTGTGCATTCATGATATAAGCTGTACTGTGGAAGGAACCATACAGAAGTTCACACAGGACATCATGCTGTGCACAGCATATATCAGTACAATCTACATCTGTGGTAATGAAATGTCTTACTTTTGAGAAAAAAGTTCAGACATATCTTTACAACTGTGTTGAAGAACTATCATTTCCCAAATCATTATGTTGTTGATTTCACTGCCTAACACTTTAGCTCAAGAGCTAGTTGCAGCATCATGCACATAAAAGTGTGCTTTTACTGTAATCATTACTAACATACCTACAGGTGACACAGATCAGTTATTTTGATCATCCTCCATTATACACACTTGTGTTGTAACACTCACATTTGAAATTGCACGTGTACTATCAAAATATCCAAAATGAACATTCAAACCTTGTGCTGTGTGTGCTGTTTTTCAGAACTTACTGCATTAACACATTGAGCCAGTGAGAAAGTTAGATGGCAAGTATTTTTCTACACTCAGTACTGTTCATTGTGTCTGCTAAAGTGCACTGCTGCTAGTCTCATTTACATGACTGACAACATAGTCTTTGTGCATGCAAAATAAATTATTGAGATTTTTTTCCTTAGGAGGTGAACTGTCATTCACTGTTAGTCACCACTGACAGCCACCAATGAGCAATGCCAATAGTTACACTAAGGATGAACCAAAAAAAAACATGAGTCAGTGCAATGATTTTTTTTCAACTTTGTGGCCTTATGCCATTACACTGTTGACATTAAGGATCCCTACTTTCACAAAGACATCACTATCGCTATATTTGAACATTATGGGATTACCATGAAACAATGATATTATTAACAGTTTGCCACATTAAGATTGACACTGAGGTAGAGAAAGAAGAGCAAATATACTCATCTTTGTCCTTCTGAAATGTTACATTTAAAGAACAATATACCCATGTTATCACATTTGGCATTTGTCCTTTTAAGGTAGAAGTCATACTAAATGAGATTCTTGCATATGTTATTCTAGTGGAGCATCTAAAAGTACAAACAGATGTCTGCAAATTAAGAGTGTGATTTCCTTTGTTTTGTGGGAATTACTCATTTTGATCCTTCTGTACATTTTGCAATGATTTTGATTTTTTTGTCTGTGTGTGCTGTATATACTTGATATGACTTACAGACACATGATATTCAGAGGCACATTATCTTCAAATAATATTTTACTAACTGGGTATAAAGGTTATCTCTTAAGTCAGTAAATATACATAAAAGCTTTGTCAGTAAGACTATTCATAGCAGAAATGCTAAATACTTAACTATATGTGCACAGCTTCTAATGAGTCATACTTGCAGGGCAGTGCCTAGCCTCATCTGAATACTTGCTCTTGTACTGCTAATGAATTTGCATAATGTAGGCACCAATACCATATTTACCTGCCCAGCACCTTGTGCAGATTGAGTGATTCAGGAATGATAATGAACTGACACCTGATTTAAGTATTAAACATGGGCATAGAGCTTGTGCTACACCACATGAGCAGAACCTAAGGCTATAGAACTTCCATCATATAAGGGAAGACTGATTGCATTCCCCAAGTGCTGTCAAAACAAAACTACTGTTGTTGTCTATTAGAACTACTGCGTTTGTATTCTTTTTGCAGAACTGTTTTAGAATTTCTGTCAAGGTATGTTATATTCTATACAACTACTGCTTACAGAATCATTTTAGTAGTTTTTTTATTAACAAAATGAGTGTCATCTACACTTTGCAATGTTGTATTTGTAATGAAGGTATAACGGTTGAAATTACAATGATCCTTTACTTCTTTTTCATGGATTTTTGGAAACAATTTTTGAGAATAGTGTCAGATGTCTGTCTTGAGAATTTTATGTAGGTTAAAGTGGCTTTTAAGAAACTGTTCAATGTTAATGCTGTGCTATACCTCTGATAAAAATTTTCTTTTCTGAAGTTGTGTTATTGCAATGCAGAGTATTGCATGAGGTATTTATTTTATGACTAAAATGAGTGCTGTCTACACTTTGCAAAGTTATTTTTGTAATGAAGGTATAACAGTTGTTATTGCAGTGATTTGTTACTTCTGTTTCATGGGTTTATGGCAGCATTTTCTGAGGAAGTTGGCATGCCTGACTTGAGAAGACTACAGAGGTTAAAATGATATTTATGAAACTTTTCAGTGCTAATGCTGTTCTATATTCAAGTCTATATTAGAACACCGAACATTCAAAATGTCGAGTGTTCTAATATTGAACCCTACGAATCGAAAATTTAAAACATCGAACATTCAGAACAGCAAATTTTTTTTTCCTAGAGAAAAAATTTGCTGCTCCAAAACCCATGCACACAACACAAGTACACCAAACAAACAGCAATCCACACACATACACCTAAACTCTTACACATGACCCTACACTAAACTATACATACACCACTAACTATCCACTTACCTTAACCCAAACCCTAACCCTAAGGTCCGTCACTGTCACACAGTCACCTCACCTGCACCCTAACCCTAACTCACCTATCCAGCCCTAACCCTCACGACCACACAATCGCATACTTACCTGACCCACACCCTAACCCTAACTCACCTAACCCACCCTAACCCTCACGTCCACACAATCGCACACTTACCTGAACCCGACCCGTAACTTTCCACCACAGCTCTGAAAATACCGAAGCAACAGAAACAGACAACCAAATTCTTTCCCTAGGAAAACATTTGGTTTTCTGTTTCTTCGATATTTTCAGCATTCACTGAAAATGGGTCAATATTAGAACACTTGACATTTTGAATGTTCGGTGTTCTAATATAGACCCCTATATTCCTGACATATTTTTTTCCATTTTGATGTTGTGCTTTTGCTCTTCAGAGTGGGGATGAAGGGTATGGTGGATTTTGCAGGTATTACTTAGATATTTACATTCAGATATATCAGTATTAACATTAACTATGTCTGATGTTCACAGTAACCGGCCAGTACATGGGTAAGTGAAGGCTGGTAAGTTTGCATGCATCACTGTTGCAGTTTCTATATGCATAGCTAATTTTGTTGCTTACATAAGTGATGAGTGTGTGAGCTATTTGCTGCCTCTTAACCAGGGTCATAGCATATTCTGCATACCTCCATCTGCCATGCTTGTCCCGAGCTCCTGTTGTTTCATTTGACTCCTCATCTGTGTCTGCTGGCCATCATTATGGTACTGGCAACTATGGTCCTTGTCCTGGTTTTCACTACTGCAACTGTTACCTGAGAATGATGGCATGTAATATGGAACGGACCATCAGAATTTTGGCAGAGGTGGTGAGGTAATACTGGAGGGCACCTACAGATGCATCCAAGCATCTGAAACATGACTAAAGTTGGACAAAAGCACACTGTATTATATCTAGTCTGAGCATGTGCTTTATCGTAACCCTGCTCAATGGGAATGTGTAGTTTTCTCATGGAAGTAATGAGCCAAGGTTCCAGTGCATATCCTGCACCCCTACTAGAAGTCCTTATGGGAAATTGCCTCCAGAAAACCTTAGGTGCAGGTCACAGATGTGTCATACCATACATGGGAGTTGTGGAACCTGCCAGAGTTACCTGCACAAACAATATAGATGATACCTCATGCATTACAGACCACCTGACAGTTGATAGAGTGATGGCCTTTTCTGTTTATGTACCTCCTTTCCTGTTCATGAGGTGTAGCTCTTATGTCAATGTGTGTGGAGACTGTGGCTCCAACAACCCCAACAAATGTGCTATTGCATTGCAATTTTGCATGGTGGTAGATTTCTCCAGTGGGATATGTAGAAACTAGATGTGCTCCCTCACATGTTGCAGCATTGCATTGAGAAATCGGTCTAGAATTCTTGATGCTGTGTCCTTTGAGACCCCCACAGCTTCCCCTCTCTGTCTGAAAAGTCACTGTAGCTAATATATGTAATGCTACACATACCTGGGATGGGTTCTTTATGATTCCCATGGCGCCTCAAGTGAGGATGGCAGATGTTTACTATTTCCAAACACCAAAACTGAAGAAACTGTTGCAAAAACAAAAAAAAGGAAAAAAAAATGGCACAGGAACATTGCCAACGTACTGAAGTGTGTTTAATAAAATTCAAGCAAACAAAAGTTGCAGTAAGTACTGTATCCACAATGAAAAATAAAAGCAAAAAACCAACAAGTTTAAAAACGAAGCGCTTTTCGTCTGTAAGGTAAACAGACTTCTTCAGATAATAGCACAGCATAAATTCAAACCATTTAAGTGCAATGCAATAGTTACATGATACTTGTAAATCTGTCATTAACACTTTAAATTCAGAACAATTCTGAACTACTGTTTTGAAAAAACGATGTGCAAGTATTTACTGAGAGAACCATAACAGCCACTTAATACAAAATGGTAAAGTGTAAAGAATGTGAAAAATAGTAATAAAGTACGAAGTTATATCTACTTCGTACTTAATGTTATGTCCAATAAAACCATTTAAAACACACATATTATTACTCTAAGCAAAAGTGCCAGATTATGTGCACATGGGAAACGGAGCAAAAAAGAGCAAGAACAAAAACAAAAAGTCATGCTACTGAACGGATGGTACTTATAATAATAACTTGTAATAATCTTGTTCTCATATAAGTGTAATACACTGTCCTCTCTAGCCTAACCATGGGCATGAAAACCTATTGCATAACTAATAAAACGTGCTGTCTTACTGATGACAATAAATGTGAATACCACGAATGCAAAGCTAATTTGTAACTTGTGATGAACTCGTTAGTAATAAGGTTTGGAACCTGTTCTAAACACTAAAGAATAAAAAATAGTTGTCGTTCAAATTGAATAGTTTAACACCCTTGTTAGTATAGGATATAATGACTAAATAATAATGATGGGTTCTATTACAATAATAGGTAGTTAATACATAGGGTTGGTGGACTTAGAAAATAGTCTATTTTTAGAGGAGGTGATATTAAAAACATATACTGAAACTAGAGAAGCCACCTGGATTATGAGATTGAGGTCTGATACATACCCCGGTATTAATGGGAAAGTTTCGATTAAACCCTTCCTTAGAATGAGAGGATTAAGGACATGACACATATACATATAAATATTGTTCCTGTGTAGTTATATAAGTCCACATGTAAGTTTTGATCATACAGTTTAGTTTTTTAATATATTTTTTGTATATATAGGTATTTATATATACCTTCAATTATACCCATTTATACCCATATATATCAATTTGTTTTTAAGCTATATTATGTTATATATTTATATATATATTTCATACATGTGTTATATATGTATATACTTATATATTTCTGCATATATGTTAGTATAGATATATGTGGAGTTGTTTTATTGAGTGCATCTGTTTTAGTTGTATGGTTTGGTGATATGAGATTTTGTAAGGAATTGCTTAAATTTCTTTTATTTGCACTAGCACTTTAAGAATGAGTAACACTTTCGCGCTTTTTTAGGTTTAAATTGTGTGATGTTTGGAGAGTTTATTAGGTCTGAAGAAGCCGTAAGGTGAAAGCGCTAACCTGTACTGATATTTGCACTCTACTTTTGCTTTTATTAAAGAAAGGTTCGTGAACTGAATGAGTCGTGGTTTTTATCGTTTGTGAAGTTAGGACTCTTGAAGTTCTGGTGACTTGACATATGAACTGGTGTTATATCTACTGTGGTTTGCTCCTACTAACTTTTGTTTATTATCGATTATTTTTAGGTATTGTCATACCTAACAGAGGTGTAAACTATATTTTAGTCTTTACACATCCTTTAAAATGAAAAGGGTGAAAGTTCTAACCATAACCTAACAATGAATTGATGAGAAAACTTCATTGAATCCTGATGTTCAACTTACATTACTATAGGAGTTGGTTACATGTGGTTGGAAAAAGAACAAATCCTAATCTCAAAGTAACCAATTTTTTAGTTTCAATATACAAATTAACAAATAAAATGTGTTCAATCCTGGTGGTCGGTATGCGTCTAAACGTAATTGCCATAGTAGTTCTATCTTTTCTAATAATAGTGAACTTGGACCACCTCTTAACATTATTTGAATAGGATTTTCTTGATCTTGAATTTGTTCTATAACTTTAAACTTAAATTAATGGTTTGGTTGTTCCGTACAGTGTTTTGCTAATGCATTGTCTTGTTTATGTCTACTGATCGCATATACATGGTCGTAAATCTTATCACGAAGTCTCCTATCGGTTTTGCCTACATAAAAAGCAGGACATAGTTGGCATTGGGCTAGGTAAACTGCACCTCTTGAATTACAGTTGAACTTGTTTTTCAATGTGTAATTCCTGTCTCTGATGGTAAATTTGTTACCAATATCAATGTGTTTACAATGGTTACACATCTCACATCGAGACATGCCCACTGTCCTGGGTATGTTGTTGTTTTGACCTTCTAAGATGTTTTTCAAATTTTTACCCCTCATGTAAGTAATAACTGGGGATGTTCCTATTTTTTGAATGATGTCTCTGTCAGTTGTAAACAAGTACCAGTTCTTTTTCAAAATACCAATGATTTATTTTGCTCTTAAATTGAATGTAAAAACAAAACTAATGTTCCCATTGGTTATGTTAGTGGGGCCTAATCTCTTAGATGGATTTTGGTTAGAGATGCTCGTGTGATCAACTTGTTCTACATCAATTGGGTCAAGTTCAAACTCTCTTAATACTGGCAAAGTTCCCTTATTCAGAATGGGTTTGTATATTCCTTTGTCCCTCTTGGTCAGTTATTATGTTATCAATTAGTTCAATGGGGTAACCCCTATGTGTAAACATGTCGTTCAAATTTTTACATTCTGCTAAACAATCACTCTGCATAGTAATCATTCTTGCAGCCCATACAATTTGTCCCTTAATAACAGACTTTTTCTGATGTAGGGGATGAGAGCTGTTGAAATGCAGAAGTGAGTTAGAGTAAGTACTCTTTGTATAGATTTTAGCTGTGTAATGTTGTCCATTTTGATTTTGTGCTTTTGCTTTTCAGAGTGGGGATGAAGGGTATGGTGGATTTTGCAAGTATTACTTAGATCTTTACATTCAAATATATCAGTATTAACATTAACTATGTCTGATGTTCACAGTAACCAGCCAGTACATGGGTAAGTGAAGGCTGGTAAGTTTGCATGCATCACTGTTGCAGTTTCTATATGCGTAGCTAATTTTGTTGCTTACATAAGTGATGAGTGTGTGAGCTATTTGCTGCCTCTTAACCAGGGTCATAGCATATTCTGCATACCTCCATCTGCCATGCTTGTCCTGAGCTCCTGTTGTTTCATTTGACTCCTCATCTGTGTCTGCTGACCATCCTTGTGGTACTGGCAACTATGGTCCTTGTCCTGGTTTTCACTGCTGCAGCTGTTTCCTGCAAATGATGGCATGTAATATGGAACAGACCATCAGAATTTTGGCAGAGGTGGTGAGGTAATACTGAAGGGCACCTACAGATGTATCCAAGCATCTGAAACATGACTAAAGTTGGACAAAAGCACACTGTATTATATCTAGTCTGAGCATGTGCTTTATCGTAACCCTGCTCAATGGAATTGTGTAGTTTTCTCATGGAAGTAATGAGCCAAGGTTCCAGTGCATATCCTGCACCCCTACTATAAGTCCTTATGGGAAATTGCCTCCAGAAAACCTTAGGTGCAGGTCACAGATGTGTCATACCATACATGGGAGTTGTGGAACCTGCCAGAGTTACCTGCACAAACAATATAGATGATACCTCATGCATTACAGACCACCTTACAGTTGATAGAGTGATGGCCTTTTCTGTTTATGTACCTCATTTCCTGTTCATGAAGTGTAGCTCTTATTTCAATGTGTATGGAGCCTGTGGCTCCAACAACCCCAAAATATGTTCTACTGCATTGCAATTTTGCATGGTGGTAGATTTCTCCAGTGGGATATGTAGAAACTAGATGTGCTCCCTCACATGTTGCAACATTGCATTAAGAAATCGGTCTAGAATTCTTGATGCTGTGTCCTTTGAAACCCTCACAGCTTCCCCTCTCTGTCTGAAAAGTCACTGTAGCTAATATATGTAATGCTACACATACCTAGGATGGGTTCTTTATGATTCCCATGGAGCCTCAAGTGAGGATGGCAGATGTTTACTATTTGCTCTATCATATCACTGTCCACCCTGTAGCACTTTATTATTTTTTTTATTTTCATGAAGTCTAGGGTAGGTCGAATGTGGTCTGAATACCCTACACCTTCTAGGCCAAGGTCTGACAGCAGTGACAGCACCTTTTATTAGAGTCCATTGCACTTACAGATTTATGATGGCAACCCCTAACATTGCTAAAGTGCCCTCGTGGCTGCATTACAACATGTCTTGGAATTCGAGGTTAAAGCAAGCATGGCATATAGCTGCTCATTTTATGCAGTCCTGAATCTCAGTGTCATGGTTATTTGCTTCATTAACATATAATTTGGCTCTTTATTTGGTCATTAGCATATTCAGCCACAAACCCTTATTCTGCAGCCAGGTGCAACATGTACTTTCCTTTGCTTAGACTGACAAGTAGGCATTCCTGAATCCCCGCCAGTGTATATGAGGGGCTAGCAATGAACAAGTTAGTTTTAAGTTTTATTAAATAAAGCTTGTATAGGGCTAGTGAATGTGTTTTTGTATAAATGGATGAATAGTAAGGTTGTCATAACAGAAAAGATATTTTTAGAGTAGGATAAATTTGTCTGTAGTTGTTAAACCGCAGTAAAAAGAGTTTTAGTATTTATTAATGCAACTTTGGAAATAAATTTTTACTTTATTTTATTTTGAATTTGTTTATCCAGTAGAGCATTTTATTTAATGTTGTAGGGTAAGACAAGTTGTAAGACTACAATGTCAATAATTTTTTTCCCCGTGGTAATTATAAGAAACAAAAAATGCTTGCCTTGTTTTAATGGTCTTCTTTAAACAACTGCAGTATACTGCTGATGTGATGTGACAAACTCGGGAAAGCATTACTTTTTTTATATTTTAGAAGGGTGATGACTGAAAGAAAAAGATGATCTTTGTTTTTGTGTGTGTGTGTGTGTGTGTGTGTGTGTGTGTGTGTGTGTGTGTGTGTGTGTGTGTGTGTGTGTGTGTGTGTGTGTGTGTGTGTGTGTGTGTGTGTGTGTGTGTGTGTGTGTGTGTGTGTGTGTGTGTGTGTGTGTGTGTGTGTGTGTCAGTGTGCCACTCAACTTCAGCCCATAAGGCAAAACAACGTACCCAACACTGGGACGACATGATTGACAGACCACGATGCTTTGCCAGAAATGGCCTGCACCTGTCGTCCTTGGGATTCCGGATACTAGCTAAGGCTCCTGCCACCCCTATAGTGCCTTTTTTTAGGCAAGGTTCAAATGACAATTTCAGCACCATAACAGGTATGATTGGATGGGAAATAGGAAATTCACCCCAGGGATCACTTCTGTTACTCTGCTCGACAGGGGCACAGGAAAATAATTTTCTTGGGTGGTGAAAGCCAGAGTACATTTTTGGCTAGGCTTATATAGGCCCTTGGGCCAATAGCCTAGTACATACCTATGAACCTATGAACATAACACAAGCACTCAGAACAAGTACAAATATGACTCTGTCATTGTCCATGTTGGTGTGAATGACCTGAGATGTACCTCCCTAGACTACATGAAAAGAGATATGGAGGAGTTCTCGGATCATGGAGCCCAGGTAGGTATGACCCTAGCCCTGAGTAGCATCCTGCCATTGCCCAGAATGATACCACTATACAAGGAAAAAATGATTGACTTCAACAATTGGTTAAGCTTCTGGTGTCATTCTAAGGGGATCCAGTGTCTGTCTGCTTAGGACGACATGATAAACAGACCAGGATGCTTTGCCAGAGATGGCCTGCACCTGCCGCCCCTGGGATTCCGGATACTGGCTAAGGCTCTTGCCACCCCTATAGTGCCTTTTTTAGGCAAGGTTCAAATGACAAACTCACCACCGTAGCAGGTATAAGCAAACAAAATCTGATGGCAATGCTACTCAATGCTAGAAGTCTAAACCTCAAAATGCACTCACTTGAGGCACACCTTAAAATGGAGAACATCGACATCTGTGCAGTGATGGAGGCCTGGTTCAAGGCTCTAGAGAGCATCCCTGCATTACCAGGCTATAACTCATACCACAACTTTTGACCACCTAACCTGGACCAAAGCACTAAAGGAGGAGGCGTGTCCATATTCATTAAGGATAAAAACACCTCCAGGCTAGTTGCTCAACACAATGCATCTGAAATTATCCAAGTGCAACTAACACTGGGCAAGACTGCAATCCAGGTTGTAGCTTGTTAAAGATCCCTCGCCATGCTCCAGGATGCCCACTCCACATTTCTTGATATACTGGGTAATATTAAGGTACAGCCCAATACCCTAATAATGGGCAATTTCAACTACCCCACCATCAACTGGGAAAACTACTCATGTACTAACTCATTTGCTCAACACTTTCTGGAATTCGTACATTCCAACCCCTGGATCAGCTTGCCCATACCCCCACCAGGAGCAGCAATATCCTGGACCTGGTCATTACCAATATGGGCAACTGATGTTCCATGCCAGAGGTCAACTCTTCGCTGGTCAGATCCGATCACAATCTAATCACCCTAGACATCAATATCCCAACCCCACCCCCATAAAGGAAACCACTATAACAAACTTCTCCAAAGCCACCTTCATGCTTCTTAAGACAGAAGTGGCAAGCTTCATGATACCCATACAGATGGAAAATAGAGGTACGACTGCTAAATCCTATACAAATGCACTGAATAAGTACATACACAAGAGCATGGATCGTGCCATCCCCAACAGAACCAAGATGCTATCCTCCAAAAAAAGGAAGCCAATCTGGTGGTCCCTTGCTATAAACAAACTCTTTAACAAAAGGAAGAAGCTGTTGCAAAAAAGAGTAAAATCCCCTGATTGCAGGAACTCCTTGGTCAGCCTCAGTAAGAAACTGAGATCCCTCATAAAATTCTCCACAGCTAGTTACAAAAATAAAATCGCCACTGATTCTAAAGACAACCACAAAGCATTCTATAACTATGTCAAGAATCTCAATGGCGACACTCAGATCTGCTCTGAGCTATAGCACAATGGCACTAGATATACAGAACCAACTGATATTGCCAACATCCTGGCGGATAAGTTCAGTGCAAACTTCACCCCTCCCCTCACCCCCCAAAGGGCCCATCACCATACAGGAAGAATGCAAAGCCCCTGTAATCATGGTTGCACAAGTAAAGAATGCACTCTCCAAAGCCAAGAACACAGCATCCATGAGACCTGACAACATCCCAGGATGTGTTCTGCATGAACTACAAAATGAACTGGCACCCCTTCTATGTACCATGTTCAGTCATAGCCTCACTTCAGGCTTTGTGCCTACTGAGTGGCACACAGCGATGGTTATCACAATCCCCAGAGGGGGTGCCACCATGGACCCTGGGAACTACTGCCCCATTAGCCTGATGAGCCTGGTCTGCAAGGCCATGGAACATATCATCTTGGAGCTTATAAACAAGGACATAGTAACCTCCAAACTCTGGACCCACTCAGTTTGGGTTTGCAAAAGGTAGGTCATGTCTCCTAAGCCTGATTGACTTCTTTGAAGCAGTCACCAGAGCCATGGACAAGAGTAAGGTGATGCACACAGCCTATCTTGACCTCACCAAGGCTTTCAACACCATCCCCCACTCTGGAATTATAGATAAACTCACTAGACTGGGCATAAATCCCTATGTCACAAGATGGGTGGCCAACTGGCTCACTGACAGAACCCACACAGTGAAAGTAGCTTACTCCAAATCCAACTGCAGACCAGTGACAAGTGGAGTACCACAGGGCTCAGTCCTGGATCCTCTCCTGTTTGCCATCTACTTCTCAGAAGTCCAGGCTAATACAGCAGGTCTTTGGCTAATGAAGTTCACAGATGACTGCAATCTAGGTGCCATAATAGAATCACCTAATGATGTGGACATTCGACAAAGGGGGCTCACTGTGACTGATGCTTGGTATCAAAGTCATGGCCTCAAGCTCAATGCCAAGAAGTGCATTGTCATCTCCTTTGGGAAAAACTCTGTACCCATGAACTACCACATAGGCAGTAGCCTACTAAACATCAAAAATGTGATAAGAAACCTTGGGACACAGGTAGATGGTAGTCTCTCCTTTGATAATCACATTGCCACAGAAGTCAGGAAAGCCTTCTACATGGCACTCCTCATCACAAAGGGGTTTACCTCCAGAAAAAAAAAGGTCATTGTTCCTCTCTACTCATTCCTCATCAGACCCATTATAGAGTACAATGCTCTGTTTGGCATGTACCTCGCAAGACATCTACGACAACTAGAAAGGCCACAGAAATACCTCACTAAGAGGATTACTGGCCTCAGACAGATGCCATACACAGACTGTCTCAAAAATCTTCAGCTCTACCGCATTGCTTATTGCCTACTCAGAAGTGACCACTGTCTAACATACAAAGCCATGTCAAACCCAGATCTGTTGGACATGCTACACTTAAATAAACCCCAATCCCACCAAGCACATGCTCCAGGGACCTAAACCTTGCCACCACAATAAACAGAACATGCTGGAGGGGATAGAGTCCTGTCCCAGAGACTTCCCATGCTCTGGAACAGACTACCCATTCATGTCAAGCAAAGCTCCTCATTAGCCCTCTTTAAGAAAAATCTCAACAATTGGATGGGAAATAGGAAATTCACCCCGGGGATCACTTCTGTGGCTCTGCTGGACAGGGGCACAGGAAAATAACTTTCTTGGGTACCGAAAGCCAGGGAATTTTTTTGGCTAGGCTTATATAGGCCCCAGGGCTGATAGCTTAGTACCTACCTATAAACCTATGAACTGTGTGTGTTTGTGTTTCTATGGGAGTATGCTTGAATGCATTGCCATATATGGATCAGCCATTTACAGAGCATAGCCACCCTTAGGCATAGGCCAACTAGGTGGCTGCCTAGGGTGCTGCTGTAGCAGGGGCACTTTTTCAGTATTTATTTGGTGTAGGTAGACTAGGATGGGGGCACCAGATGGTGTGGTAGGGGGTGCTGTGGAGCCCTTTTTCCTAGGGCAACAGTTGACCTAAGGCCGCTCCTGTTACAGAGACAGCATTTAGGTGCTTGTTTTTTTTTTCTTTTGTAAAGTAAAGGAGTTCCTTGAGTTTTAACATAGATTTAGAGAAGAGTGTTTGTACACAAGAGCATTTGGGATAGTTCTTCTGCTTCATGTTATTTTGGTGTACATTTTGCTGACAACTGAATTTATTTTACTGGATTGCAGGATTTTGCCTGCATTAAAGTCTTGTGCTGCAGTCAGCTCCATGTAGTACAGGCACAGAGTTTTTCTATCCTCCAGATAACCTGGGTTCAACTTTTTATAGTTCCCAGAGCTGGAAGAGCTGAAGGGGAGAAGAGAAGATTTAAGGGGCTGAGCCCACTCCCTTCACTCAGGAGAGGATATTAGCATATGCTGGTAATGCGTTTTCTACTCAAGGTCCTCAGTGGAGACTGTACAGCCAGAGAAGGTATTCATCCTGAGGGACAAGCCATCTTCCATGCAAACATTACTTAAAAAAGTGAGTGCAGTCCCTTATAATGTCTATTACAAATCCAACTTCAGAGTTTTCTCTTGGCACCGATAGGAAAATGATAAGGCTAAAGGAAAAAATAAACAATCCCCCACTCGGATGACAACACCTTTCCCAGTGTACTCTTCCCCTGACCATCATCCCCCAGGGAATGCATATGCAGTAGTGATTTCACTCCTGCAGGAATGAATGGTGGAGCTGCTTGGCCCAAAGGATATTTTTTCTCACTGCCCCAGAGAAGATTTCAGTACTACATTAACATGCATCAGTTTCTTAACTAGTAGTTTTGCTCAAGGACGTGTAAGCTTGCTTTCAGATGAAGTAAGTTATCTTTTAGAGGATGTACTATAATAACCTCTGTAAATAAAGTCAAGAAGGGTCATCACATTTTGCAGTGTTCAATCCTTCATGCAACCTCAGAATAATAACCAGTTACTCTGTCTCTCAAAAAGAAACAGTATGGGATATTGTAACATACTTGTAAGGTCATTACATTTATGAAAAATGAATTCTACATTAGGAATGTGAGTAAACCTTTCTATGAGTTTGGTAGATGAATTATTGAGTCAGTATTATCCTGTTAACTTCTGTGAACTTTAGTTAATAGATGCATCACATTGTGACATTAGCAGCAGTTTATGTCATATTACAAAGGCACTGCTGTTTTAGCTAAGAAACTCTGATGTCTACTTTGTAATTAAGGTTGTGACATTTCTCATAATGTTTTACTCTGTGTGTAAATGGTATTACATTTTACAGCACGCTGTCACATATAATAAGCCTACAAATATATACAATTACCATAAGCTTAGTTTGAGCTGTTAGAAGGGGAAAAGTCAACAGCAGAAAATAACTGAAAATAAAGTCAGAATTTAGTACCCCAGATGCAGAAATAAGATGGCTGATAAATAATGTAAAACATAGTGGGATTTCTGTAAACAAATGTGACTAGGTAGGAAGCAATGCAATGTTGTATACTTAGAAATGAGGACTATTCCTTAGGGATTGTGTTAACAATATTTGTAATTCATACTGAAATCAGAATGGGATAGGGATATTGGAATGCTAACAGGAGCTATGCAGACAAACAAGTATATTGTTTATTGTTAATAAAGAGCAAAACAACTGAATTCAGTGCTTTAGTATACAATTTTTAATAAGTTACTCATGACCTGAACCCAGCTGTTATACATTTTTATAGATGCTCTGTTTCTGTGCTATAAAACAAAACAAATACTTAATTTTGTATAACTTTTGGCAAAATACACAAAATCAGAAATGCACAGATGTATGCAATGCAGACCTTCTTTAAGCACACATATGTGCATGTACACACACACACACACACACACACACACACACACACACACACACACACACACACACACACACACCATTCCCTCTCTATCTCTCTTTCTCTTAAAGAGGAAAAAAGGGCTGTATTTAAGTGTGTGTGTGTGTGTGTGTGTGTGTGTGTGTGTGTGTGTGTGTGTGTGTGTGTGCACCTTTGTATGCATGCACATATCTACACAAACACACATATTCAGAAATATTTTGACAAACATATTATCTCCATGTGTAGAGCCAACCAAGTATGTGAGAGTCTTCTTCAGGCTATAGCACTGTTTTGCCTAGTATAATTAAAACAGTTTATATTCAAAGAAAGCTGTATAAAGTGATATGCTTTACTGACCAGCAGTTCCACAGGCCATAGTATATTCTACTGAGTTATTTTTATGAATGTTTATGTTTTAAAATAAATCAAAAAGTGTGCAAGGAATAAGCAGCAGTGTGGATACTGCAGGTTTAATTCATGTACTGTAGCAACGTGTATCATATTTAGCATATGGATGTAAACATATGTGAGCAGAGCACACTGACTGTTTTAGCTATACAAATAGGCTCTGCATCAGAAGCAATGCAATAGGAGCTTGACCAAAATTATCTTAAGCTCCATTATGCAGTTTGTCACAAAAACAGAATATGGACCTCTGAGATAAAGTAAATTTCTTGGCACCTCCAAACCTTAGACACTAGTGATCCAGACTGTAGCCCTGGATACTTGAGTTAGGATAGTTAATCTAGGTAGCAGGAAAACCAAAGGAAATGCAAACATGCAGAGAAGGGTAGTACTCCCATACTGGTGGAAAATATGGGCCTCAAGCCACTGTGTTGTGACACCTGGTGAATGCCAGATAGCAAACCTAAAGGACATCATCTGGTGACAGGTACTTCATCTTTTCAAATAGATATGCTGCTCAATGGCTGGTAACTGGTACATGGAATGACTCACATCACTGGACCCAGTGTTGGATCAAGATGACAGCCCTTCAGGTGTTGGAGGTCACCCTTTATATGGCTGAATCGCTAATAGCTCAGGGGAAACAAGGGAGAAAATTATTACGTGGGGTGAGGGATTGATTCTCAGCAGACAGACAAAATGTCTCCACAGTGGTAAGAAGGGAATTCTATATTGCTCATCTCACAAGTAAGGGCATTGCCTCCAGAAAAAAAAAAGAAATTATAACCTCTCTGTACTCTTCCCTTAGGTCAAGAATTGAGAATAACACCACTTTTAATATGTACCTTTCCAAGCATCTGCAGCAATTGGAGACACCACAAAGGTTCCTCAAAAGGAAAATTCAAGGTCTTCAGCATCTGTCCTATGTGGATCATCTGAAATCACTGTCACTTTATTCTGTTTCATACAGACTACTCAGAGGTGATCTCTGCCTTGCATACAAGGCAATCTCTGGCCCTGCTTCATTGGAAATGATACCTTAACCTGGTATGTGATATTTATATAACCTTCTGGAGGGACAGATTTTTCTCCCAGAGGTTACTACACCTTTGGAACAGACTCCCATTTCATGTCAAACAGAGCACCTCATTGCCCCTCTTCAAATGCAATCTGGATGATTGGATGGAAAACCATAAATTCACCGCAGGGGTTCCACCTGTGCCTCTCTGGAACAGGGGCAATAGGTGCTGATCATGCAAATAAAGGTAGACCTTGGCTAAGCTTGTAAGGGCCCTAGGGCCATTAGCTTAGTAACTTCCTATGATCCTATAAAAAAGATATAGAAAAGGAGGGGATTATTTGTATAGTAGGTCACATGACTCTAGTATTTATAATTTTAGCACACTAGACGTGGAGAATATAAATATCTTTGCAGAGCATTTACTGGAATTGGTACTATACTGCAGATACCTATTGTCGATTTTGGTGGTAGGGGGTGTTTATCAATCCTGTAGTTGCAAGCTCCACTGATATGATATTAAAACCAGATTGCTAACATGCATCTTGGCTGGTAATTCCATTAAAAAGACAATTTTACAAAAAGCCTGGTCTATTAACAGACTTTAGCTAAACTGAATGGTGGCCATCCAAAGAGATTTCTGCTTTCTGTGTCACTAATTTCCCTTAAAAAAATCAGTTACTTGCAAAGAATTAAGCTCCTATCATTACATGTCTATTTAGACTGAAGTTATAGCCCAGTATTGAATCCAGATATATGATAGTTTAGGAGAAATGCAGGCACTGAAATATATAAAATAGTTAACTTCATCTTCCATAAACTTGTATATTGTTAAAGAAAAATAGGTACACTGAAACAGCAGGCTTATGAGAAAGCATAACAGCTTGTAATGTGGTTTCATAAATCTAGCTACCAGCCATCTGTAACATTGATTCATCATCTGCCATAGAAATATGATTTACTGAAAGGAATAATTTTGGTGTCCTCCATCCGATGGAATAGTAACCGACAGTAAAGCCCTTTTCCCATCCTCAGAAACTAGAGTTCTCATAACTCCTACTTATGTCCGAGAAATGTAATAAAGTTGTCCTTCTCTAACTTGTTAGGGAAACTTTATAATCATTCAGTCATAGATTCACAGGTGATCTAATGCCACTAAGACTTATGGCCATTCATGCCTTCCCAGTACCTCCCCTATGCCACAACTTCTTTCACTAGGACAGACATACCAGACAATTTTAGAGTGAATTTGTGGCTACTCATCCAATGATTTAGGTTATATGTAAAGGAAGGTAGTAAATTGTATTGCTAAACATGGAGGGGAAGTTTTTTTCCAGAGGTTTTAGATATGCTGGGTTGTAAAACTGCTCATCTACCATGTTTTATTTATGTTGGTGAAAATTTAAATCCCTGTGTCTAGCATGTTTTGGCAATACAGGATGTACAGAACAACCATGTCTCTAATGGCATGCTAAGTAAGGCAAGAATCTGCACCTTCAAAAGTCTCTAAGACATGGAATAAAGGGATAGGATTTCTAGACTGCCATGACAGGTCGGGGACTTTAGGTATGTGACCATTTTGTTTAGGGACCTATGAAGTCTTTTTAATTGTTCAATATGTGAAGTGAGTTACATTTCAAACGGGGTTTTGTACTTGATAATTGGTCTGAAAACATCTGATTATAAAGGATTAATCGCCTCTTTAGACCTTGAGTATATTCCTTTGGCAAGTAGCTGTGCTATATTAAAGGGTTTCCTGACAACCACTGTCAAGTAATGGTCAAAACAAAGGGGAGTTAACCTATGTCCTGAGGTCCCTGACTACATTTTTCTTTTGTAATGGTGTGTTGTCTACACAATATTATGAAGGGAGGATTGTCTACCAAAAGTGATGAAACTAAATTTCTTAGCACTGAGTTTGATACCATTTTAGTGCAACATGAGTTTCAATAATGAGTGTTCATTCTGGAAGGTTAAGTATCAGAGATATACTTAACAGCAACCCCAAGTTTACAATCATCTACAGAGTTTGTTACCCATAAGTCTTGGCTTTCTGCTTGCAGATTTCAGAAGTAAATACTGAAAGGGAGAATACCAAGCAATGAGCCCTGAGCTACATCACTCATTACCTTTATGCTTTCTAATGAGGCACGTGGAACTCACAGTGTTAGGCTCTGTCTTACAGCCATATTGCTTTCCACTTTATCATATATAGATCAGTTTTTAAAACACTCATCTTCTCTATAATAAATAATAATGGAGCACTCAGTGTGTAGCTTTGCACAATTTATTAACTTAATGCTTTCGTCAATATATTCACAGACTTCATCAGAGTTGTTCACATCATACGATGCCACCATTATATATTTTCTTACACCAATCAAAAAACAGGAATCAGTAATCAAATTAATACGATGCAAATCCAATGCCATATTAAAATCACTACTTCTACAAACGTTTTACTATAAACGATCACATACAATCAAAATCACGAAGGCTGGTACCCTGTGGTTGAAGGCTTCGACAAAAACATTGTCTGTCCAGGTAGACGTAATTGAAATACCATGAGAGAAGTAGAGCTTGCCTCCTGTAAACTATGCAATGCATTTTCAGTTGCCAAGACAAACAGGAAGATGAAAGCGAGAACAAGAGAACAGCTTTACAACATTAAAAATAATAAATCTACTAATGTGTTGTATAGACAGTCCCCAGGATTCATTATGCTCGGCGCAAGGCCGGCGGTAGGCTTGTGCCGACAGTGTGGCGTGAAGATGGCGCAGTAGTGCCAAATGCATATTAATGAAGGCATGCTGCCGCCACAGCCACGTGCACAGGAAAGGAGCGCAAGTGCATAGGGCGTGTCGAAGTGCTGCACGGAGGCATGGAAATGCCAGCTGTCGACGTGCAACCTAAAATGCTTGCATATAACAAGTTGCAAGATAGTAATCACATCTGTCAGTGTCCGTGGATACTGAAACGTATGCAAAGCATGCAAGAAAGTTCCTGTGAACACAAAATGAAGAAGCAAACACAAATGCACCATAGGGAATAACGGGTCCCTATCCCGCGAACAAATGACATGGAAAACCGTGTGCCTGTAGTCCAACACAGTGTAGATAGCTATACCAAGTGGAAGCGAAACACATCATATGTTAGTGAGCTGCCAGTAGGTATGTCCAGCCCAATGGTTAGGGTCACCAGCTGACCCATAATGTGAGGGAGGGTACACAGCTGGGCAGATGTGTCCATAACAAAATACACAATAAATGTACATATCTAGCGACCGTATGTCCAAATCATATCCCACAAGTCATGTAATAGTCACATACAAAAGGTATGTCCGTATTTCACATACCAAATGTGACAGGAAATAGAATAAGCATGTAAACGAAACAGAAGGAGCATATAAACAGCTACAACAATAAGGAAACATGTAGGCTGAAAGGAACAGTATTATCCATACTGTCGACTGTGGGGACGTGCTGTCCAGTACAGTCGGATATGTGTATGGAATATATCCCATCCTGGACATAGGAAAAGGTGGCATCCTACCAATGATTAGAATAGTCAGCCAAAATCTGCAAATCAGCGGTACAAGCCGAACTTGTCAGGTTGTGTCACAGTTGAACGGGTAGTACCCGGTTATACCAACCATGTAATGAAAGTTAAGTATGGACGTGTATCTATGTGCGTGAGGTATAGCATGTGGAAAGCAAACATGGCAGGGTAGTCCACACAACCATACAGGTACCTGACATATGTAGGGTATTCAATGTGTTACTCTGGCTGTGTCATGGGCCAACAACCAAAGCAGTGATGTATGGGGTGTGAGGAATATGTGTGTGGGGGGATGGGTAATGGTACAATCCTCCAAGGCAATACTCTGTCGTATGCAGAATAGGTGAACCAGAGGTGTATGAGGGAGCAGCGGGTGAAGCAGAAAGAAACACAAAACCATGTATAAACAGCTGCAATACAACCAGACGGGCCATACTGTAGAACACAATCCCACAAACATATGAATATTGAAATGTGCGATACAAATGTATAGACATCACCGGCACATACCCACAGATTGGTCCTGATGGAACTGGCCATAACAAATGCAACACACCTGGATGCATAATGGACTACCCAGCATCCCATCCACATCACACAACCCGCTCCCTTACCTGAACATCCACCAAATTCAGCCATACTTGACCTACTGGTTTGGTGCAGCCACATCTACACATAGTGACCACTACGCATATGTAGTAGGTAGTGTCACCCTAGGCAGTTGCAGGATTGCACACAATGTATCCCTTGCATGTAAAACCCCCAGCACATTTTCATAATGCCAGAAGAATGTTCGGTATATCTCTTGTTTTGGTCTTGTTCAATTTTTGGAATATCCCTCATGGGATAAGTAACCTGTGTAAACATTAGAATGGAAGACACAAAGTCCAGTCCTGTAGATATCTGGACACAAGTTAGAATGTGCATTAGTCGTGCATGACACTGTCCAGCCCTAAATGGTCATGCATAACCTGCTACCCAGGATCAAACACCTGCCCGTGTGACGCACGTGTCCCAACACGAATAAGCAAGAGAATATATTGCACACATTCGCATAGTGCCATATGGTATAAGGGTGATGAAGGCACTGACGTAAACAGGATACCCTTGATCAACTGTGTGAGGGACAACTAATGTGTGTGTAGGTGTGACCTGACCAACAATGGTACAATGCCAAATGTCTTGTGACCGTAAAAAATAACTATGCACCATACTGCATGTAACAGTTGCCTAAAGCGGTCACATCAGGATAGAATAAACATAATTCATACAAGAAACAGGCAAACAACAAAAGTGCCAAAGGTATAAGGCTCACAGCTAGGAAACAAATGAATGTTCTAAACCTGCACTGACTGTGGCTATGTATTGGCCCAAACAATCTGGTGTCCACAGTAGGGTTATCATCTGTCCCGCTTTGCGAGGGACAGTCCATCATTGGACAGTTGTGTCCTGACAAAAGACATTTCAAATGGCAAATGTCCTGGGATTGTAGGACATAATTATGTCCCATATGTTATGTAATAGTAGCAGAAAATAATTATTGCAGTATCTACAATACCTAAATGTTACAAGAAACAGAATAAGCAACCCAACTGCTACAACAATAGGCTTTTATGTAGGCAAATAAGTAACGTTCTATCTGTTGTACTGACTGTGGATATGTGTCGGCTTGCAAAATCTGATGTGTGTTCTGAAAATGTCCCATCTTGGCCATTTGAAAAGGTACCAACCCTAGTCACCAGAATACAGCGCAACCTGTACATATGACAATGGGCAGGATTCACGAAGCCTCCGTGTAAGAGTTATAACTCATACACGGAGGCTGCAGTTAAACGGAGTGATGTCAGCATGCCCTGCATATTAATGAGAGCATGCTGAATCACACTGAAGGCCAACACGGTCCGTGTAAGACAGTAGGGGGCGTGTCCGTAGGCCGCCCCCAGAAGAGGAAAAGTACCCAAAGGAAACACCCACAACAGAGTCCACGGAAATGTGAATAAACAGAACACAACACATGCCCCCACAGACTATGAACATAAAAGAAATATAAATGAACATGTTATAATTTTTTTTTAAACTGTAAAGATGTTTAACCGTGAGTGCGCTCATTTGCGCGGGCGTGCCTGTAGCGCAGCTACAGTTAGCAATCAGTGGGAAAGCATATAAAAACTAAATATGCAAAATAAAGCAGGAAGCAATAGCGTAGCGGTAGAGATGCTGGCTGCAGAGCAGGCATCCATGGTTCGAGCCCCCACAACACCATTTTTTTTTTGCAAAATAAGCAGGAAACAAGTCCCTGACAAATATGTAGACATAAAACCACAACTCATGTAAAATGTAATGAAATAGCCCATTCATATTGAAGAAATGTGAGGTAACAAAAGAATAAAAAATGCCAGATGTGCCCATAGATGAGCTACAGTTTAACAGGGTGAGTGTATCTGCCCGTAGATGAGCATTGGTTTAACTGGTGCAAAATGAGTGCCCGTAGCTGAGCAGTGGTTTAACACGCTATATCTATGTGCCCCTAACTGAGCTGAGCGTAATATGCGTGCTGATAGCCAAATGAGGCTTAAAGCAGTGTACCCCATTTGCGCGGAGCTGCGCACCGCACAAACAAGCTAACTGACGGGCAACGTTGAGCAAGCCGTATCAAAACTGCCTTTACACAGACACACCCCTCAGCATGTCTAGACAGTCATGAAAAATAAAAAGCAGTGGCCAGGTTCGAACCCAGGATACTATACACCATAGTCAAAGTACAGAACCACTAAGCCATGACAGCAGTACCTAGAAATGCAATAATAGCTAATATATAGGAATGAATACAGCCTACAGCATGACAATGCAGGTTTACTGAAGTTGATACAATTCCAAAATGGCCAATCACAGATATGTGCGGGAAAAACGGACTATATAAGCCCCATAGGCGGGAATACACAGCATAAACGATTGTAGAACAGACCTGCAGGCAGAATGTCAGGAGTAGGTGAGGGTAGTCGCTTTCGAGCACAGAGGTGGGGTGTTGAGGAGTCCAGGTACATGGCCTGGCTCCTAGTCCACAATCATGAGGCCCAACTCATGCAGGGCCAGGTCCTCTGGGGAGCATACAGGGCTGAGGCGTGGGACCAGTTGGCTCATGATCTTACCAGTGCCACAGGGATTCCAAGGACTGGTGAGCAGGTCCGTCACCACCATGCGGACCTGAAGAGACGCAAGCAGGACCAACTGAACCTTTGGATCCAGGAGGCCCGGCAATCACCCAACGCCCCACTACTGAGTAAGTAACATTTAATTATGTATGTAAAACATTAAACTAGCTGATATTATGGAGATGTGTATTCCAATATTACTTCATTTATATTACAGCTGCAGGTGTCCGTTCTGCGAACCGCAGAGCCTATGGCGATAGGCTGGTGCGGTTGCGCCACCAGGCAGGTCAGTAATCCACTACCAGTAACTGTAAATAAATATAAAAGTATGACAGTCAGCAAAAGAGTGCAGTGTAGCCAGTAAGGAATAAAATCTGCAAGTAACAGTGTGAAAGTGTATGCAAGTATTGCCTGACTACAAGAGTTCCCAGCCTGTAAGTGTAAACTAAACATGAAACTGTCCAACATATATTCCGAAACAAAAATGCCCTGCCTGTAAGAAAATAGTACACAACCTGCATCAGGCTGAAAAGTATAGCTGCAGAAGATGATGAAATCACATGTGTAAAATATATCCCTGTGGAAATACTGAAACATGACAGAAGTGAGACTGCTGGAAAGGATTGTAATAACTACTGTTAAAACATGTCAATAAAGCCTAGAAGTACCATCCTGAATAGTAAAATGAAAGCAAGTGAGAGAGTGTGAGAAAGTGTCATGAATCCAGCAATACAGTAGTAATAACCCCTGAATAAAGTATACTGCAGTCAAGACAGAATGAAATGCATGTGAGACTCAGAACCAAACAGCAAAATCTGTTCAAAGTGTTGCTGCATGTGGAATGTGTCTCCCAAAATCTGGATATGTTGCTCCCAGTCTGAAATACGCAGATAGGATGATTGTCTGATATACCAAACATCCACACTTGTCTACAGGTATATAAAGCAAAAGTAGCAAGATGATGTAGCTGAACAAAGCCTGATATGAATGTGTATGAAGAACACTAAAATGCATATTGATGTTGCAGTAACAGTCCTATCAGCAAGGTGAAATAGTTATCATATAGGACACTGTAGTTAGAACAGTAGTGTGTATATAACTGTAGCTATTAGAAATGTACAGCATATGTATTGTTATTCGAAGGTGTTAATATTACTTTCTTTACCCCACCCTATAACCACATATAACCCATTCCATGTGAAAATGGTATGTGCAATCACAATTAACACCCCTGGACGTTTGTCCTGTTGGGTCATATATATTTGCTTGTCCGTTGATGCATCTGCCCTGTTCATACATCCACACCTGATGGCCTGTTGCCATCAATTATCCCTGCATGTTGTTGGACTGTGTATTTCTGTTCAAATTATGCATGTGTTATGCACGCTGTTTAATGGTGTGAATATCTGGGTGTTTGGTTAATGGGAATACTAATGCATGCTGTTACAACTAACTGTGAATGGTATTATATGTCACTAACCCAAACTGTCATGACATAATGCAAACCATAGTACGACAGGGAAGGCGGGTTCCAGCGGACCCACCTCTCCCACCTCAGCTGGCGAGTGCACCTGGCACTAGTGCCGAGTCCGGACCCTCCTCCGGTGGCCCTGTGCCACCTGCGGGTGGAAGCGCTGCAGGGGATGGGGCTCACCCCCCCCTCTGCAAGTGTGGCCGGAGGAGATCCACCACTCACCCTCCGTAGCGTCCGGACTGTGGTGTGTAGGGAGATTCAGGACTCTGTCCTTGAGCCCCTACGCCAGCTCGAGGCACAGGTGGCGCAACTAACGGGCATGCCTGTTGCCCCGCCTACACAGCCCCCAGCACAGCCCCATCCTGGGCAGTGAAGGAACAGTGGCAACTGCCTATGGGTGGGGATATCAGTTCCACTGTTGCCATCTGTGGGCTCATGGGCTCTGGATATCCAAACCTCCGTCCCCGTCAATTGTGTAACCCCCCCACATGTGTCATACACCGCCCCTGTATGCGTCTTGTTTGTCTTGTCTGTTTACCTACCCAACCTACCTCCCCATCTGAACCGACTTCCTTCACCTGACATACCACTCTTACCTGAAAAAATAAAAAATAAAAAAAGGGCACTCTGTACCCACAAAAAAATTACGCCCCATACATAGCTGCCCATTCCGCACACATGTCCGCTGGACATGGAACCTATCAATTACAATTGGCTGTACAACAAGTATTATTGTTGTCCTGACACCTCTCTCAGGGGTGGAAGGTTTCAAATGTCACACCAAATTACATACATATGCACAGCTGTTGCTGATGAAGAAATGGGCAGCTATGGGCTTTACCTACATCCCTCCTGCACATCCCAAGCTTGTTTCCCTACTGTCTTACCCTCTTTGTGACCCCTTTTTCACCACTTTCCTGTCTCCCCATTTTCTTTTCTTTCAAAGAAAATAGCGCGAGTGTGCGCGGAGCTAACCGCCAGTGTGCATGCGTGAGCTCCGCGCAAACCAGCGCTAGCCCAGCTACAACTGCTTAAAAGTGCCTTAGTCACTGTGATTGACAGGTCCTGTACTCAGTTCAAAAGAAAAATAAACTCCCACTGTCAGTCCCGAACCCAGAAAACACTAGTCTGTACAACCTACCACTAAGCCATGACTCTTATACAAAAACATTGTGCTAAAATAAATATAACCTGTAAAAGTAGGGATGAATGTAAAGGGAATATAGGATGTGTAGTACACAAAGCATGTCATTTAAAATAAATGTCAAAACCACTGGATATCCATAATAGTAGTGTGTGAAAAGAAACAGCCATGCTAGTTGGCAGCCTGTAGATAATAAGGTCAGTTAAAGTACATAGATATATGTATGCATATGTACATATATATATATATATATATATATATATATATATATATATATATATATATATATATATATATATATATATATATATATATATATATATATAGTTGTAGGAGTCAATGTGCATACACACTTGCTACAGGGAACATGAAAGAGGAATGGAGAATTGTGAATATACAACACAGCCTGAAGCATGAGAGAGATACTAACCTTTACAGTCACAGAACACTGTCCACAGCATACCAGCATGGTCCCTGCCCTCACAATCTGAAAGGGCAACGCCTATCACACATACCCTTTTATAGCACTGACCTGAAATCACAGTGAGAACTGCAATCAGTACACAACTGGCTGTATGCAATTAGCAAATGCTGGCCTTCAATTGGTGCAGAGGCCATCACATGGACCTATGCAGATACCTACAAAAGCATCCAGTGCTAACACTCCCCACATGCAATACATTCATTGCATTGTCTGTAAGCAGACAGAGGGAGGGCGAGAAGTGGAAGAGAGAGAGAGAGAGAGAGCCAAAAATAAAAAAAAAAACAGACACTGTGACTCTCTGTACCCTGAAGCTGTCAGCACTGACAGTAGCAGCAGCAAGCAGAAGCTGTGGTAACGCAACCAGCTGCGACAAACAGAGGTAATGCAAAGTAGCAGGTTAATAGTGTGCATACTGTGAACCCTCCAAATGTGTCATAGGTCTGTATCCATAGGTATGTCCATGTGATATGTTGTGTGTACGTAGTTCCAACAAAAGGGGATGACCATACATCACATGTCAAGCAGTCATAGGCCAGGATCCTGGTAGCATGTGTCTGTGTGTTGGCCTAGCAATGGCTGTAGTGACTGCTTTGAAATGTCAGCCAAGCCCAAAAGTCCGGATCAGCCCATCCCAAAGGCACACTGGCTGGGAACAAGTGTCTGCAGGTACCTGATGTCACTGCACATGCATCCCATACTGCATAATCCCATAGCGTAGCAGACCAGGCCCATTATGCATATGATGTGGTAATTCCCAGGGTCAGTCGAGGTGCACCCTTAGTGTTGTGGGACCACTGTTGCTGTATGCCACTGTCCAGGTACATATCCTGTAGCATGGCCAAGATAAACTATCAGTGTTACATGCAGTGGTATGTCCCCTCAGAGTGCTGGTAGCACACATCCAGGGGGACCATGAGGTCACAGTGATGCTGTGTGTTCTCCTCTGCTGAGGGCGGCCCTCACCTGGACATGTGCGATGATAGGGAGGTTACATCCAGCTGGGATAAATATCCCAAAGGTGAGGGAGAAGGAGGGGGGATATGTGCACCAAACATGTCTGCAGGAATGTTGCCAATATGCATGTGTTTGGTGAATGTTAAGTAGGTGTGGACTAACACAGAGCATATCTGAGGCATGTGGTCCATATGTGTAACATAACTGAAGAAGGCCTTGTGGTCATCCATAGTGTTTGTGTCCATTTCCTCCCAGAGTAGGCTGTGGCTGTTGTTATGACGGACTGTAGCGTAGTACCAGTGCTGACCACAGATGCCTACCCTTAATGTGAATGTGCTCTGTCCTGCAGTAGCCTCCTGCTATTGTTATACAATCTGCCTCTGTCTGGGGTCCACTGGACAGGATGCCTAACCTTTGTGCATAGGGTCTGGGTTAGACATGTGTGTGCAAGTGTCATGCAATCCGCAGCATGTCCGTGGTAAGCATTTGCAAAGGGGTCAGCAGTGTGGCTTGTGGCTTCCACTGGCCCAGTGTGCTGCATGGATACCATCCCAGTCCCAGCAAGTGAATAACTGTCTAACCACATACATATCAAAGTAGTCTACTGTGCTGGTGGTGGTGGTGGGATATGTATATCCAGGCTGAGTAAAGTCTGTCCACATCACAGTAGTGGACGGTGTCCCACATACAGTACCTTGGGATGAACCCCCAGATTGAGGTTGTGCATAGCACCTGTCAGTGTGTGCTGACCGATGGGGCATGCTACTACGTTGTGTGGAATGTGGCAGGTATTGTTGCACAGCTGTTGGCTGAGCACTGATATCTGGCCATGTACCTGTGTATCCACCACGACACACACACATGCAACATATGGGAGTAGTAGTATATCACTACACATGAGTATCATGTATAGTATGTGTGCCATACATTGCTGACATGGTCTGCTGATATCCTGTCTGTGTTCTCTTCCAGGGAGATGGCGCGACAGCGTAACCCCACCTACTCTGTGGCGGAGGATGAGGAGATCCACCAGAGCCTGGTGCGGGAGTATGACATCCTGTTTTCCCGCACCAGTCAGAACCAGCAGGAGAGGGCCACACTGTGGCAAGACCTTGTCCGTAGGGTAAATGAAATTGGCACGCATAACAGGACATATGAGCAGGTACGACATCACTGCAGTGATTTAATCCGAAGTGTCCGGCAGCGTGCATCAGATATCCACAGGCAACAGGTCGCCACAGGAGGTGGGGTGGCCACACATCCCCCCTCACCAGACTGGAGGGGCTACTCCTAAGTGTTGTGGCTCCAGCCCCAGAACACCAACAGCAGTACACCTGCATTATGATGGAGGCTGGTTCCACACAGCAGCACGACATGGAGCGTGCAGGTAATATGCCATATGTACACCTGACTGTTCTGTACACTGTATCATATGCAATATCAATGGGACAGATGTGCCCACTGACATTAATCTCATCATTTCTGCAGGTCCCTCCAGGGTTACAGAGAGACAGGCCATCCATGCTGGTGAGTGTGTTTAACATAACCTATAATAGTCCTGATAATGCTAGTAACAGTAGTGTAACTCAGTAGTGCTCTGTGTGTATACTGCAGGGTGTGCATGTGTGCATGTGTGCAGGTGTGTCAGTGCCCATGTGTGCATGTGTGCAGGTGTGCCTGTGTCCACGTGTGCATGTGTGCAGGTGTGCCTGTGTCCAAGTGTGCATGTGTGCCTGTGTCCACGTGTGCATGTGTGCCTGTGTCCACGTGTGCATGTGTGCATGTGTGCCTGTGTCCACGTGTGCATGTGTGCCTGTGTCCACGTGTGCATGTGTGCATGTGTGCATGTGTACACGTGACCATGTGTGCATGTGTGCATGTGAACATGTGTGCATGTGTGCATGTGTCCATGTGTGCATGTGTCCACATGTGCATGTGTGCATGTGTCCACATGTGCATGTGTCCACGTGTGCATGTGTGCATGTGTGCATGTGTGCCTGTGTGCATGTGTCCATGTGTGCATGTGTGTATAAGTGCATCACTGGTAACAATGTCTGGAGAATGTAAACTGTGTTTCCTGTCTTCATCCCACAGGTTCTGGGGCTGCTCTGGTGACCTGCAGCAGGGAACCTGAATCCTGTGCCACGGCTACTGGTAATGATGATATATGTGTAATGGTACAGGAAGGTGTGTCAGGGTCTGCCATTGGTCAGCCAATTGACAGTACACAGCTGTCAACCCCATCATTGCGCACAGTCATCCTGCCTATACATCCTATGTCACCATTGTCCCTAGGTGATGGACAGGATACAGCGGGCATAGACCAGGGTAATGTGGTACCTGTGGCACATGCGTCCCCACACAGCAGCCATGGGCAGGGTCCTCTGATGGTACCACACAGACAGTTGCCCATGGGTTCTCTTGGGAGCATCCGTGGGCGTACTGCCTCTGGCCGACGTGCCCAAAGAGGTCTGTCAACCTCAGTGATGTTTTGGACTGTCATGCAGGCTCAGTCACGTATGGAAAGGTACACCAGACAGGGTCTGAGGGAGCTCAGAGCATGCCGCACAGCCATGACAGACAGTATGCGTGACATTGCGGATGCTATCCGTAACTTCACCGATGTCATAGACAGACGTTGTGGGGACATATTACAGCAGTTCCACAACCAGATGTCCATGAGCCAGGGCAATTGTGGGTGTCTGTGGCGTCGACGTGGCCATATGCCGGCAGCGGCAGCAGCTGGCAGTCGGCGTGGACGGCAACAGGCTCGCGCACGCCCCCATAGTGCCAGCAGCAGCCCCAGCAATGCTGGGTCTGTGCTGTCATCGGAACGTCCCAGGAGACCACATGCACGTGGCTCTGGACAGTCCCAACAGGGACATGTGTCCAGTCAACACACTCCCGCTTCTGATGACAGTACCCAGTCAGGCTTTGTACTGGATACGGTCCGTAGCACCCCTGCCAGGCACAGGTACCATGTCCGTGCACACAGACACTGATCTGTATGGCCTGCCAGGTGCAGTCTGTGGCTGTCCACAAACCCCTGTATATGGCAGCCATGAGGTGGAACTGTGTGCGTGCATACACACATGCGGAATGTTAACACTTAGGGCAACCACATACATGCACACACTGCACCAACACTGCCCCACCCTGTACTGCTGCCCCTCACCAACACACATACACACACATGTCAATTGGTGGTATCAGTGGCTGACTCAGGCATACCTAATCCACACCCTGTGCATATGATGACACTGTGCCACCTCCTGCAATCTCCAACATCATTGCGGGAACAGGTAAACACGTTGCTGATGCACAGGGTGACTACATAGACGTGTATTAGTAGTATCATGTTGGTAACAGTACAGTGTGCAGCTATGACTGTGTGTGTACCCCAGCATGCCTGCTGTAGTAACTGTATGAATGTCCTGAATTGTTATCTGCACCCATAGTACATACCAAAGTATAACAGCTGCACATAATTGCATGCGGTGGTAAGGTTGTCAACAGATAGCCGCATACATGGGTAGCACAGGGGGAAAGCTAACGCAAGTAGTGATATGCAATGGTGGACATGTACAGTAATGGTGTCAAGATGCCCACAACGACTATGCCATGTGTATGTTCACGCATCTAGATATGTGTGCAGTACCAATGTTGTCCAGACCACAAATAAGTATGACATAATATCGGTTCCACCATGGGCATCTGTGCTGCATATTCCTGGGTACATGTTGATAGTGCCTACATATTTGCATTGTTACTTACTGTTATTGTTACCCCTTCTTTGTTGTATGATGCAGTACTTCCAGCCCTGTGTACTGTAGCCTTGTTTGCATGCATGTTCGCCTGGGGTCCCTGGAACACTGCTTACACCTGCAATGCAGAGTTACAGTGCTTCTGTAGACTGCTAGTGACATCTGCATAGCGTACCATATGTATGTCAACCTTACACATGACAGAACGTCACTGTCTGTCCTGTACGCATGTACGTTGCCTGTGACACATTGCACACGTCTTACCTGGCATTTACCCATGTGCAGTCATATATGTCAGTGCTATGAGACAGAGGCAGTCCACCCACACATACACACCTTCAGCATGTTGTTCCCCATTGGCCCTATGTGTTGGTACTCACCATGGCAATCACACTACTAGGGTGGCATGTACAAAGGTAACCTGTGAATCGCCTCTATGGTCCAGTCGTGGTTTATGTGGGTCATGTGTCATTGTCACAGCTGCCACATGTATGCAGTCAGCCATCACCCTTGGCCAGGAATGTACAACACATGTGTGGGATGCCACCACACAGCCAATCTGGGGACTGGTCTCTCTGAACCCAGTGATGCCATACCCTGTCAGGTGGCATGTCATATATACTACGTCCAGGACAAACGTCAAACCCAATCCCTGCTGCTACTATTGATAATAACCCTGAAGATGTTCCTGATAGCTTTGACCAGTCCTTTACTGAGACAGTGCAGGCCCTAGCTTGCCATCTACCTCCTAGCTCCCCTGGTCCTGAAAGCAGCACCCCTAGAAAACTACTTGCGTCCAGCTGCCAACCAGTCACCACTTCACTTCTCCGTACCTTGGTTGTAACAGTGAAACCCACTACACTGTGTGCTGATCAACACCCTGCCGAGTACCTATCAAAACCAGATGATGCTATTGCTTACCCCGTCTCAAAGGTAATCAAAGGTACTATGTTAGAATCTAACTTTCCCACCATCTGGAAAATGTCATATGTAATCCCACTTCACACAGGAGGCAGCTCTACTGAAGTCTCCACTGATAGGCCAATAGCTATACACTCTCCACTTGCAGAGATTATGGAGACTTTCGTCATAGACAAGTCATGCACCACCTAATCCAAACTCGCATTATGGCAGACACTCAGCATGGCTTACGTCCTCATCACAGCACTACATCAGGCCTCCTAGCCTTTACTAACACCATAAGCCATACTTGCAACATCAACTATATATCCACAGCCCTCTTTTTGGATAACTCAAAGGCATACGATATGGTTGATCACCAACTTGGACTCCACACCCTGCACAGACTGTCTAGATACTGGAGCCTTCCAATGGTGTCAATCCTACCTGCATGGTCAACAGCAGGCCGGCCTCTGGCAGAACAAACCCTCTAACCTTCTACCTAACACCCTCAGAGTACCACAAGGCTCTATCCTAGGGCCCTTGCTGTCCTCCATCGTCATTAACGACCGTTATACTGTCATCCCAAAAGCCAGCTGTATCCAATATGCTGTATACTCTACTCTGATCTGCTCAGCCACATCTCCAGTAGAGTTATGGTCAGCTACCCAGACCACCTGTAATACAATAGCAAACTGGCTTTCTGAACATCGTCTGATCCTAAATCCCAATCAAACTGAACTGCTGTTATTCCACCAACACGTAGGTCTACCACATTCACCGTTACCATAACATCAACTGATGGCACAATAATCTACCCTGACCCATCTCCAAAACTATTAGGTGTCATCATAGACAATAACCTCATATGTGACATACATGTTAACCAGATTAGCAAAGCCATCAATAGAAAGCTAGGGTCACTTTACAGAATTAAAGCCTTCCTAGCCCCTCCAGCTAAATGTGCCATAGCTCGCTCACACCTTGTTTCAGCCCTTCTGTATGCATCCCCTCTACTCTCACATATGAACAAGACTGTCCTTAACAAGCACTGGATTTGCTACAACCACATTGCCAGGTTTGCCACTGGCCCGCCTGTTAGGACACATCATTGCATCAATCTAAATCAGCTTGGTTGGCTTGCAATACCCAGCCTAATACAGTATAACCAACTGATTATGGCCTATAAAATCCTCTATAATCCAGACAATACTCCTGCACTTAAATTATAATCACCCCTATAACAATCCTAGACCGCTTCGATCCTCTAACATTGTACTACTTCAAACTAGCGAGTTTATTAACACAGCTGGTGATTCTCTCTTTGCAAATCCTGTAAGTAGATCCTGGAACTCACTTCCAGCTGATATTACCCTAATGTCCACCTTAGGTCATTTAACAGTAGACTCAAACAACATTTGTCATGTAACTGGCTATGTCAGTGTATCAGGCCTGGCTAACTCGGATGTGTAACCTGTGTGAACCACTGTACTGTGTAATTACAATTTAATCCTGGCTTGTGCTCAGGTCTAACATTAACCTGTGGAACATGTTGGACCTGCTTACTTATGTAATCTCTGTAAATAATCTGTTTGTACTATGTCATGCTAGTATTCTGTAATGCTGTATCTGCTACCCTCGTAGCTTGTCTCCACGGGCCTACCCTGGGAATGGACATGCATCCAGTTGGGCTATCCCAGTCAACATATGTAGGATAAATAAATAAATCAATACATGATATTACAGTGACGACAATACCAGTCAGGCATTGACACACACTGACAGCATGCTGAACACACTGGGGCATACGTGGGGACTCAGACTAGCAGCCTGCCTGTGCATCACACACCTCCGCAGCTGGCACACAGGCATATGTTCCGTCGGAACAGAGCACATGCCACACATGGCACGCACATCCCCTGTGCCACACACCCACAGCCTGTAGGGCTACACAACACACCTGCTACAGACGTGTCAGGTACCTGTCATGTGTGCTGCACTGGGGTCCCGCTCAACAGGCTGTATCTGGTGAAGGGCACAGTGATATGACTCAGGGGCACTATGGTCCACCACAGCACACATGCATACAGGTCAGACAGAGGCATGGACAGATATGACTCACTCATTGACCATGCCAGTGTGGCTGCCTGGGACATACCTCCCTGGACTACATGAGAGGGAACATAGAATGGATCTCTCAGCATGTGGCACATGCCAGTATGAGCCTGATGTTGGTTGCCAACATACCCTCCCCAGGTATTCTACCACTATATGTGGGAAGGCTGTTGTATGTCTACATTATGCTCAGTCTCCACTGTCATTCATAGGGTATCCACTGGCTGTCAACGTGTGCTTACATGCTAGGGAAGCCACATTGATGTTCATGGGTCATCTTGCACGTGACACACATGGCCCGATGTATACTGGCAAGGCTCCTTGGTACACACATACTGCCTTATGCTGCAGGACATGGTTTACATAGCGACCTCCGTGGGTATCACACAGGTTAGGACACTAACAGTGCTGCTACACAACTACAGCAGTGTACACTGGAGGATGCATGCACCAGACACTGCCCTCAGCACGGTGAACTGCAGTGTCTGTGCAGTATCGGATGCATGATTCATGGCTCACAGGTGTTACCCATCACTGACAGGTTATGCCCCATACCATGCCTGTCGTCCCCTACACATGTAACACACATGGATAGGGGAGTGGTATCCCAAGTTAACACAGATACACACACCTCCAGGTTGTTGGCACAGCACAAACCATCAGGGCCTACTCAAGTGCAGCTGACAGTGTGTTGGACTGCCATCTGGTTCATAGCATGGCACACACAACCCTCACATACACAGGAAGACCACCTATCCTCCATAACAACACTGGCAATATGACAGTCCCATGAACTGTGTTTATAAGGCCATACTGCATCCAGCCGAACATTGTGTGTGAGCATTACTGTAGCTACAACACTCTAGTTGAAGAGTTCACAGCATGTGGTCACCGAAATGCAGTGGAATGGCATGTTACCACTACCACAACAGGTGGGAACATACAGCACCTGTACATTGACTACATGTACACTATATGGCCCAGACCAGATGTGTATCCCCTGCTGTAGGTCTTTCACCATAGACACCCACACTGTATAGGGACATACCACGTGCGGACCCTGCACAGTAAGACACACAGTCATATTGGTATACATTGCTAATACCATTTATCCACACAAAGCATGTGTCAGACATGGTAACTACTGCAGGTCACAGGTATTTATGTGTATGTGTCACACACATACATCATGTGTACAATGCCATTGCTGGGTTAGGCAATGGCATGCATTGTTATGTACAAACACCCGTACAAGGTCATACTGTGTGACACAACCACACGTGATAGTTGTGGGTTACCAAAACATGCCTCTCTGTACTCTGACGATGGTAATAGACACAGTAGCAGAGCACACTATTGGCATTACTAGCCAACTAGCCCTGTCTGGCTGTGCTGATAGTGTGGTGACATCCCCTGTGTTTACTGGTGGGGTATGCAGCATCTGGTGTGTAGTAGTATTTGCCAAAAGGATCTGTTCCCTCACACTTGCATTTACACACACCCTACTACCCCCACACACATGCACACTTGCCATATGCAGGATTCATTCCCCTACCTACCTATGTCATGACACGTGAGAGGGACGCATTAGCAAAGCGCACTGTTCGGTTTACTAGATAGTTCCTCGTCTCTGGCTATACTTATAGGGTGCTGACAACATCAGTACTTTGAAAGGGTAATGTGCATCAGGTAGTGTGATCACCTGATTGCCAAAACTAACATGTTTTTCATACGGAAATGCACACACACACACATGTCTTTACAGGTTTCAAAATCCTACCTAATTACATTACGATACACAGGGGAAACGCATTAGCAGAGCGTGCTATTTGCATTACTGGGAGGCTTCCCTTCTCCTGCTGTACTTATAGGGTGCTGACATCATCTGTGTTAAGAAAGGGGCATGTGCATCCTGTAGTGTGTTCTCCCAGTTGGCAAAAGAAACATTTCTCTCATACATATCTGCGCACACACAATAACCCCCCCCCCATATCCAAACACACACACTTGGCATCTGCAGGATTCAAACCACTACCTAACTATGTTATGACACATGAGACGGATGCATTAGTAGAGCCCGCTATTCGCATTACAAGGAGGCTTTCCTTCTCCTGCTGTACTTATAGGGTGCTGACATCATCTGTGTTAAGAAAGGGGCGTGTGCATCCTGTAGTGTGTTCTCCCAGTTGGCAAAAGGAAAGGAACATTTCCCTCATACATATCTGCGCACACACCCATCCAAACACACACACTTGGCATCTGCAGGATTCAAACCACTACCTAACTATGTTATGACACATGAGACGGATGCATTAGTAGAGCCCGCTATTCGCATTACAAGGAGGCTTTCCTTCTCCTGCTGTACTTATAGGGTGCTGACATCATCTGTGTTAAGAAAGGGGTGTGTGCATCCTGTAGTGTGTTCTCCCAGTTGGCAAAAGGAAAGGAACATTTCCCTCATACATATCTGCGCACACACCCATCCAAACACACACACTTGGCATCTGCAGGATTCAAACCACTACCTAACTATGTTATGACACATGAGACGGATGCATTAGCAGAGCCTGCTATTCGCATTACAGGGAGGCTTTCCTTCTCCTGCTGTACTTATAGGGTGCTGACATCATCTGTGTTAGGAAAGGGGCGTGTGCATCCTGTAGTGTGTTCTGCCAGTTGGCAAAAGTGAACATTTCCCTCATACATATCTGCGCACACACCCATCCAAACACACACACTTGGCATCTGCAGGATTCAAACCACTACCTAATTATGTTACGACACATGAGACGGATGCATTAGCAGAGCCTGCTATTCGCATTACAAGGAGGCTTTCCTTCTCCTGCTGTACTTATAGGGTGCTGACATCATCTGTGTTAAGAAAGGGGCGTGTGCATCCTGTAGTGTGTTCTCCCAGTTGGCAAAAGGAAAGGAACATTTCCCTCATACATATCTGCGCACACACCCATCCAAACACACACACTTGGCATCTGCAGGATTCAAACCACTACCTAACTATGTTATGACACATGAGACGGATGCATTAGTAGAGCCCGCTATTTGCATTACAAGGAAGCTTTCCTTCTCCTGCTGTACTTATAGGGTGCTGACATCATCTGTGTTAAGAAAGGGGCGTGTGCATCCTGTAGTGTGTTCTCCCAGTTGGCAAAAGGAAAGGAACATTTCCCTCATACATATCTGCACACACACCCATCCAAACACACACACTTGGCATCTGCAGGATTCAAACCACTACCTAACTATGTTATGACACATGAGATGAATGCATTAGCTGAGCGCGCTATTCGCATTACTTGGAGGCTTCCCTTCTCCTGCTGTACTTATAGGATGCTGACATCATCTGTGTTAAGAAATGGGGCGTGTGCATCCTGTAGTGTGTTCTCCCAGTTGGCAAAAGGAACATTTCCGTCTCACAGACTTTCACACACACAAACCCCACTCACCCAGACTGAGCATTTGCAGGATTCGAACCCCTACCTAACTATATTATGATACTTGAGGGCGAAGCATTAGCAGAGCGCACTAACAGAATTACTAGGCATCTGGTCTGCACCTGTAGTATTTCTAGGGTGCTGACATCTTCATTTCCACAGAGGTTTGTGGTTGTCGTACTACCTGTCAGGTGGGGGATAGCATGTATATGCATTTGCAGCCACCTACATCAGGGTCAGATGTGCACATCGCACTGGCAGGTTATGTTCTATACCATGCTTTGGGACCACAGGACCTGTAACACACAACACAACCAGTCCAGCACACCACACCCACATCCAGGACACACACCTAGCTTCCTGGGAACAGTGCCAGGATATGCAGGTATTCACATACACCATTCCAGTTGTTAACATCAGGTACAGGCATATTGTGTGTGAGAACTACTCAGGCCTCTACCACTTTACCCTACCGCCACTACAATTTGTGGGTCCATGTGCTATGGCAGAACCACACACCACAGCCACATGGGTTAATACATATTGCACCTGTCCATCTGCAACGTGGGTACTCACTGTTCCACACCAGAGGTAGACCACCATTGTTGATACCTGCCCATGTCCACCTTTCCCTGGACATCCATATCCCATCTCCACCCCCAGGCAAGGTTGTCACTGCACACAAACTGTGTTTAGCACAAGCAGACTCTACACTTGTGTAGACTGGGGTGGATGACTTCAGAGGACCCATGCTGGAGGACTATACTGGCCACTGAGCATAATCCTTGACACTTGCATCCTATGAGCACGTGTACAGTTTGCATTGGTCATTCAGATATTGGCAAAGGCTCTTGCTACCCCCATAGTGCCTATGTTAGGCAGGGCTCAAATGACAAACCCACCTTCATAGGTATCACAAGGGATAAGAAACTAAGAGCAATGCTACCCAACGCCAGATGTCTAAACCTCCAGATGCATGCACCCAAAACACTCCTTGGCATGGAACACATCGATATCTGTGCAGTAACAGATGCCTGGTTCAGGGCTACTGAGAGCACACCAGCACTACCGGGTTTAACCTGGTTGATTTCTTTGAAACAGTCACCAAGGCCATTGACGAGGGGAAGGTGGTTCACACAGCCTACCTGGACCTTGCAGAAGCCTTCACAACAATACCCCACTTGGGCATTCTAGAGAAGCTCACCAGCTTAAATATAAGGCCCTATGTCACTAGATGGATTGCACAGTGGCTCAAGGACAGAACCCACATGGTTAGCATTGCTGGGGCCATGCCAGACCCCACAACAGTTACGGGTTGTGTCCCACAAGGCTCAGTCCTGGGACCCTCTTGTTTGGTATATATTTATTGGAGGTACAGGCCAACACGGATGGACTGTGGCTGTCCAAATATGCAGATGACTGCAAACAGGCCACCATAATCGCCTCTCCAGCTGACACAAGCATCTTCCAGAGGAGCATCATAGCAACAGACAACTTGTGCCAGAGCCATGGCCTTCTGCTGAACAGTGTTTAGAAGGGGAATGTGCATCCTGTAGTCTGTTCACCTAGTTGCCAAAAGGGACATTGTCCTCACACACACTAACCCCCCTCAGCCAAAAACACACACTTGCCAATTGCAGGATTCAAACCCCTATCTGACTATGTTATGACACTTGAGACGGACGCATTAGCAGAGCACACTATTTGCATTACTGGGAGTTTTCCCTTCTCCTGCTATACTTATAGAGTGCTGACATCATCAGTGTTTAGAAAAGGGAATGAGCATCCTGTAGTCTGTTCACCTATTTGCCAAAATGGACATTACCTTCACACACACTAACCCCCTCAGACAGACACACACACTTGTCATTCGCAGGATTCAAATCCCTACCTAACTATGTTATAACACTTGAGACAGACGCATTAGCAGAGCGCGCTATTCGCATTACTGAGAGTTTTCCCTTCTCCTGCTGTACTGATAGAGTGCTGACATCATCAGTGTTTAGAAAAGGGAATGAGCATCCTGTAGTCTGTTCACCTAGTTGCCAAAAGGGACATTGTCCTCACACACACTAACCCCCCTCAGCCAAAAACACACCTTTGTCAATTGCAGGATTCAAACCTCTACCTGACTATGTTATGACACCTGAAACGGGTGCATTAGCAGAGCACGCTATTTGCATTACTGGGTGTTTTCCCTTCTCCTGCTATACTTATAGAGTGCTGACATCATCAGTGTTTAGAAAAGGGAATGTGCATCCTGTAGTGTGTTTTCCTAGTTGCCAAAAGGGACATTACCCTCACACACACAAACCCCCCCTCAGACAAACACACACACTTATCATTCGCAGGATTCAAACCCCTACCTAACTATGTTATGACACTTGAGATGGACGCATTAGCAGAGCGCGCTATTCACATTACTGGGAGGTTTTTTTCTCCTGCTGTACTTATAGGGTGCTGACATCATCAGTGTTTAGAAAGGGAATGTGCATCCTGTAGTGTGTTTTCCTAGTTGCCAAAAGGGACATTTCTCTCCCACAGACTTACACACACACCAACCTCACTCACACACTGAGCATTTGCAGGATTTGAAACCCATACCTAACTATGCTATGACACTTGAGACGGACGCATTAGCAGAGCGCGCTATTTGGATTACTGGGAAGTTTCGTTTCTCCTGCTGTACTTATAGGGTGCTGACATCATCTGTGTTTAGAAAGGGGAATGTGCATCCTGTGGGGAGGCAGACACCAAGCACACTCTGGCTAAGCTGTCATTCCCTAGGGCAAACAGCCTAGTGTTGACCTCTACACCCATATGTTTAATTGTCAAATGCACATTATTTGTTGCTGATAGACTGTTTGCACATCTTTATTGCCATAGCATTCCCTGTTTGTATGAACAACTTGTGCATCTGTGGAAGATGTTTGCATATGGGAGGGATCCACTATATCACGTATGTCTCTGTAGTCATTTAGCTGTGTGCACTGGGCAGACTGCTATAATGTGGTTGGTTCCTGGAATAACACATAACAATACCAGCTATGTGTGTCCAACTGCTAAACCGAGATTTGGCCTAAGTGTGTGAGCATGCCCAGTTCAGCCTTCCCATGGCATGTTGTCAAAGTGTGTGAGTATGCCCAGTGTGAGCATTCCATATGTTGGACTCTGCAGCCCACCACATTTGTGGATGAGTGTGAACCTCAACAACTATCACCCATTTATGGTTGTGTGTTGTGTGTCATGTTGTGTAGTTACTGTACAACTGCTTTGTGTGTGAACACAACAGGATTATACTGTGCCTGCAGTGTTTGCATGGGATACTTTGCATACAGTTGTCAACATCCTTTCACACTGACCTAACACTGTAGTACTGTATAGTGTACTGGTAGTACTTTGACTGTGGTGGACAGTATCCTGGGCTTTACTGCTATCACTGCTTTACATTTCGATAGTGGGCACAACAGCCTGGTTACGGGCCAGTTGTGTACATCTGACCATGTTGCATTCTGTTCAGATATGAACTACTTAAACCAGGCTTGTCCAACATTGGTAGTGTATTCCACAACATAGGTGTACATTTGCAAACACTAGCGATGTGCCCTAGTCCATGTCTAATGCTAGTTGGAGAGTGTGTTTGTCCTTCAACACACATTGTAAGTGGAGTTTGCCATGACATATGTCATGGATAGTATACTGTGCCTCTGTCTACCTGTGACATGACAGTGATACCCAGGATAAATCTACCATCTCCCATCCACTCATCAGGATTCCTATTGAGGAAGATTGATAAGTGACTCTATGGGTAGCCTGTGCTGGGGCTGGCTTCTGTGTTATGGATCACGCAGTACAGCTTGTCCTATGTAAGTCAGTGCTGGGGTTCAGGTCTCTCATGTGCATAGCTCACTGCCATTCAGATTGTACAAGGTGCAGCATGTTTATTGATGCCAGCAACACAGGCAACACATGGCATCTGTGCAAGCTCTTTGATACTCCTGATGAGGTACTGTTGGGGACTTTACAGTTGATGGAGGTGTCTGCTGAGGTACATCACACAGGGGCTATTGTAGTCAATTGTGCCGCTGATGAAGGATGACTGCAGAGCCACAATGACCTCCCCTTATCTAGATCTGACAGCCTTCATGATTAGGTGGGTATGTGGTATGTTTCTGTAAACACTACAGCACATGTTTGTCCAATGCAGGATATCTATCACCTTGTGTCCCCAGGTCTCTCATTACATGTTAACTACATAATGGGTTAACACCTATGTGGTAATTGGTGGGCACTTACTGTATATCCACGGGGTTGACTATACACGTTTCTGCACTTAGCTTGCTGACATGGCTATGGCACCAGTTGTCTGTTTCTATGTGGCCCTTTTGTGGGATGCTTGTGTCAGCTGGTGGATCATATGTGGTGAGCAGTTTGTAGTCCTCTGCAAACATGTTCGGACACAGTCCTTCCATGTTTGCCTGTACCTATGGGACATATATACCAGACGAGGGAGATCCCAGGACAAAGCCTTGTGGGATGCCAGTTATATCTGGTTTGTAGTCTGACATGGCTGCAGCATGTCTGACCATGTCTGTTCTGTCCTTGGTCTGGTTTGCAACCCTCTACTGACATGTGGGTTTATATTTAAGCTGGTGAGCCTATCTATAATGAACACGTAGGGTATTGTATAGAAGCCTTTGCAAGGTCCAGATACACTGTGTGGAGCACATTGCCCTCATCAATGACCTTAATGGCTGTTTCAATTGAGTCAAACATGGTTAGGGGCAGGATCTGCACTTGAGAAGGCCACACTGGGTTGGGTCCGTGTCAGTAGGTCCCCAATATCTTTATGTCTGTGGTACATGCTGATCCTTTCCATAGCTGTGCAAACCGAGCTTCTCAGGATTCTGGGGTAGTAGTGTTCAGTATCCATTCAGGCAACACCTTTGTTGAGAAGGACCACTGTTGTTGTACACTGCTCTTTGGGTACATATTCTGTGGTAAGGCTGACATTGAGCAGTAGTGTGGTTTGGCATTCCATTCATCTTGGAGTCCATGTTGCACTAAGCCCAGGACACCATCTCATACCATTGCTGCTGTGTGTTTTGCTTTGTAGATGTTGGCTGTTACCTCAGCATCTGCAATGTCAGGGGCCAGCAGTCTGCTGGGATAGATATTCTGCATTCTGGGGGTTTGCACTGCACCTGTCAGGATGTATGTTGGCAATATGTGTGTGTGTTTGTGATATTTGTGTGATTCAGGGCATATCTGTGAATTCCCAACATGGTTCCTACCATCAGTTGTGAAAGCCTTGGGATTATCCTTAGTGTCCTGTACAATTTGTATCTTCATAGGTTCATAGGTTCATACTAGGCTATCCACCCTGGGCATTTGTTAGCCTAGCCAGAGTGTGTGTGGCTTTTGACACCTTGCCATGTGAATATTATGGCCATTTATGATTTGCTTTGCTGTGCCTCTGTCTGGACATGACACAGTGAAGACCCCCAGTGTAACTCTACAATCATCCATCCACTTGGCAAGATTCCTGTTGAAGAGTGTCAGTGAGGGCTCTGCCTAACATGGAATGGGATTCTGGTCCAGGGTGTGGGGAGCCTCTGGATTATGTATCTGTCCCACCAGCACATCCTATTTCATTATTTGTTGAGGTTGACATCTCTCACTCTCACAGCTCCAATGGATTTGTGTTTTCTGGGGTGGAGCATGTCCATTACTCCTGTGTTGGGCATGGCCTCCTACAACAGGCATGCAATGCCTCTGTGTAGGCAGTATGTGACTGGATTCAGCTGGGGTGTCTACAGCCAGGCAGCATATGACATATATTTGGGACCCTTTATCCTCTTGGTGAGGTACCTTTGAGGTCTTTCTAACTGCTGCAGGTGTCAGGTAAGGTACATCCCATATGAGGCATTGTACTAGATTATGGGTGTGATTAGAGAAAAGTATAGGGGCACAATGACCTCTGTTGCCGTAGATGTGACTACTTTCCTGATACGGTGTCAAATGTAGACAGTCTTCCTAGCCACATTGGCAATGTGGGTGTCACATAACAGGTTACTGTCCACTTGTGTCCCTAGGTCCCTGGTTACTCCTTCCATACATAATGGTTTACCACCTATGTGGTAATTTGTGGTACCTTGTTTGTTATTTGGTGGGACATTCATACTGTCCAGTGTCTTCAGGACGGCTGGGTGGGGTTATTGTGTGTGAGAGTGCGGTCTGTAGCATGCTACAGACTGCACAGCAGTCTTGCCTACAGTTAGTTGCACATGGGTGAACTCCAATGCCTTGTGCATTGTCAGTTACCTGGACGTATGGGTGTCTGTGCTGACTATGGATACTCACCCTCCTTTTATGTTTTGTTCCAGGTTTTGGGGCCATGACACATGATACGTGGTATAACCTGGTAGTGCTGGTGTGCTGTCAGGAGGCTTGCAGCAGGTTTCTGTCACTGCACAGACATCGATGTTCTCCATTCTGGGGATGGCCTCGGGAGCATGCATATTGGGGTGTACACATCTGGCATTGGTCAGCATTTCCCTTATGTTTCTTCCCACTTATGTTTTCTAGGGTGGTGGGTCAGTCTTTACAGCCTTGCCTACAAAAGGCTCTATGGAGGTGGCAAAGGCCTTATCCAATATTCAGACGCCCAGGGGTGACAGGTGCAGGCCATCCCAAGGACAGCTGCGTGGCTTGTCAAGCATGACATCCCAAGCAGACAGACATTGGATCCCCTTGGAATGACACCAGTAAGTGTGCCACTTGCTATGACTGATCATTCCGTGTTTGTACTGTGGCATTACTCTTGGTAAGGGTAGGATGCTGCGAACGGTGAGTGTCATACCGGCCTGGACTACATAATCAGATAGCTCATCTATGTCTCTTTTCATGTAGTCTAGGGCGGTACATCTCAGGTCATTCACACCAGCATGGACTATGACTGCATCATATTTCTACTTGCTTTGGAGTGACCTACATACTTCTGTTATGTGGCATATTGTGGCAGCCTACAGGCAGCTTACTGTACCCTTTCCTTGTTCAGTCTGGTGTGGGACAGCAGTGTGTCTGACTATGGAGTCACCTATTACAACTGTATCAGGCATGTTGTTTCTCCTTCTGGCCTGTGACTGTTTGGCACACCAGCTTTGTGTGCTATGTGTTGCATGTGCTATGTTTGGAGGCTGTTTGATTGGGTGTCTGCTTTAGAGGCCTCTGTTGGTGTGCTGTGTTTGTAATTTGTGCCTCCGGGAATGTTTGTGTTTATGTGTTTGGTTTGCAGTTGTGATAGGTCTATGTGGGACTGTGTTTGTGGTGTGTGTGGTTACCTTCTCCTACTGACTTGTTTTGGGAGTACTGAGTTGAGGGAGCTCAGCCTCCAGTTTGGATGGATGGTTGCATCTCTCACATATTTTTGTATTTCTTGGGTGGAGTTGGGGGTTGTCTGTGTACTTGGGGCAGGTGTGACATTGCCTCAGGATTCACAGATTCCACTTGTTGTGGCTGGCCTTAGTGGATTGCATGTGTGGACAGATTTTATTGCCATACTACTGATCAGTGATTACTTCATTGTTCTTGTTTGCTCTATCATGTAGTAGCTTCCTCATTCTCTTGCATGTTTTGGTTATGGCTGGTGTCCACCATGCCAGATTTAGGCACTGTGTCTTGTTTTAATTTAGGACTGCATAATCCAAGCATTCCTGGCAGTGTTCATGGAATGGCTGTATTACAGGTTCTGAGGTGTGGCCCATATTTTGCACCTGCACGGGACCTTTAATGGATTCCACATCAGTTTGGAGGAGTGCAAATATTGCTTAACACATGTTTTCCACTGTGGTTTCCTGGCCAGGGACTGTGGTCAGGATTTGTATATCCAGTGTGATTACTCTATGGTCTGGTTTTACCAGTGAGCAATACACTTCTCATCTTGACATCCAGTACCCATGTTGCTGATTATCACATCCAGTATGCTTACCCCTCTTGTGGGAGTGGTACGTTGTTCCTGGGCCTTTTGGTTTGTGGATTCTATGAACCTTTGTCCGACACTGTTGGAGCTAGTATAATGCTCCCAGTCTATGTCTGGGTATTTGCAGTCACCCAATATAATGTGGGTTGGAGGACTTGATATATTCATGTATTCCAGCATAGGCTGGATGCAGTTCCTGGTGTTGGGACAGTAGTCTGTAGCAGGCTATAAACTGGGGGGCAGTTTTAGCCACTGTTACTTGAGCATGGCTAGTCCATGCTGCTTTTGTTGTGGTACCGACATGGGGTGTGGTTATCCTTGACAATTCTTGCTAGTCACCCTCCTTTTGTAGCTTGTTCCAAGTTTTGAGGCTGTACAGCACAGTATGAGGTGTAACCTGCTAGTGTTAGGGTGCTGTTGTGAGCCTTGCCTCAGTTTTCTGTTACAGCACAGTTATCAACATTCTCCATACTGGGTGAGTTTAGACTGCATGCATCTTGCTGTTTCAACTTATCCCTTATCTTATTCTTATCCCTTCTGGTACCTATGGGGATAGGTTTGTGTTTTGAGCCTTACCTATTCAGGGCACACTGTGGGTGACAACAGCCTTTGCCAGTATCCATACGGCCTGCACTGATAGGTGCACGCCAGTCCTAGCAGGTGGTGCATCATGTCATGCTCAGCATGTCATCCCAGACTGGCACACATTGGGTCCCCTTTGACTAACTGCGATACTTCAGTCAATTGTTGCACTTGATCATCTCGTTGTCATGTTGTGGCATGATGCTTGGTGAGGGTAGGATGTTAGTCAGGGTCCTCAGGTGTGCATATAGTACTGGCGTTACATTACTTAACACATAGCATTCATGCCTCAGGTGGTGCTGCAGGGCTGCCTCTGTCGGATGCACATATTACACTTCCCTGTACATGTTTGAGAGCAGGTTGTGTCACGTTAGGCATCCCTGTTACTATATGAGTGAGTCAGAGGGTATAATTCCCAAGGTTCCTACTGAGCCAATGTATGTGCTATCGTTGCCTCTTTGCCAAGGCCAGGGCATACTGGGCATGCCTCCTTCTGCCTACTGGGGCAGGCTCAGGTTGTTCCTCCTCCGAGTCACGCTCTGCCTGTGATGGCCTTGGCAATGGTGGGGGGCTGTTTGGCCCGGCCCTATGCTGGTCCTGCTGCAGCTGTTTTCACAAGATCATATTATGTAGCATAGCACATACCATGACAATTTGGGTACATGTAGTTGGTGTGTACTGCAAGGCTCCACCAGATGTGTCCAGACACGGAACCGTGACTTGAGCAGCCCAAACACACGCTCTATCACATTACGTGTTTGTGCGTGTGCCTCATTATGGCGTTCCTGTTCAGGTGTGTGTGCGTTTCTGATGGGTGTCATCAGCCACGGCTCCAGTGCATAACCTGCATCCCCACTAGGTGTCCGTGTGGGATGTCCCCATTGGCAAATGTCTGGTACAGCTGCGTCAAATGCCAGATGTGGGAATCGTGATAACTCCCAGGGCAGCCAGCACACACATTCATTATTATGCCCTGGGCATCACACACGACCTGGCAGTTGATGGAATGGAAGCCCTTGCGGTTTATGTAGGCCCTACCCCGCTCTCCTGCTGGTGCTTTGATGCGTATGTGCAGTCTATAGCACCCAGTACCTCAGGGTATTCCGCTATTTGCTGGAAGAGACGCATATTGCTGGCCAATACCTCACGGGCATTGGGGAAATATACATGATCACCGACATGTGCTGACATGGCATCCAGGAACTGGTGTAGTACCCTGGAGGCTGATGCCTGTGATATCCCCATCATATCGCCAGTTGGTCTCTGGAAGGTACCTGTTGCTAGTATTCTTAGGCCAACACATACCTTGGTTTCACTGGGATGGGTTCCCTCTGTTGGTTCTGTGTGTGAGGCGTGGCCTGCACAGCTCAACAATCTGCTGCAGGAGCTCTCTGTCCACTCTATAGCTCTACTATCTCCAGCTCATGTAACCCGTGGTAGGTGACCCTGGGCCTGTACACTCTTCTCCGTCTCCTCACTGTGGGTTGTCTGGCACCATCTGCATTGTCACCACCCTCAGCAAGTCGCCTATGTCTCATTATGACAGCTATGGCAGCCCCTAGCATTTCTGCTCTGAGTTCAGCTTTTTCAGTTTTCACTTCTATTAGCTTACTCCTGTCTTGCAGTGTCTCTTAATGAAAACATCCTGCACTACTGTTTGCAGAGTTTTAAGTGCTGGGCTGGGCTACTATTCTGCCTGTGTAATTGCCTGCTTCTAATTATTTTCACCTGCTAGCTTCAGCAGTTATCCCTGCTAGCTTCCTATTAATTCTGTTGCTTCCTTTTTCCTTTCTGTTTCTTCAGGGGGGAGTACCTTGCATACTATCTGACACACGCTCACAGTGGCTTACACACGCGCACACGTGCTTCCACGGTTAAGAATCTACTTATTCAGGTTTAAACGCGCGTACACCCGCGCAAACACCGTTACATGACTGCCAACAGCCTCCAACATACTCAGACTGCCTTACACGTGTGCACACCCACGCAAACAGTGTTAAACATCTCCCAACACGCTCCCACATGCTCACACTGCCTTACACGCGCGCACACTGCCTTACTCACGCTTCATTGCGCGCACACGTGTGCATGCACGGCCAGCAAGAAACTTTGGTGTAGGTAACAGTGTACACCTTCCATTTCTTGTCTTTCCATGACTTATCTAGTGGCACACCTCTTTCCATGATCTGTGCCTGTCATCTGTCATGTTACACTGGCCTCCAATGAACTGCGTTTCTTTCTACCATTCCCCCCTGTGATGTCACCTATCTCCTACTCTATTCCTCCACCTTTTGTATCTCTTACACTACTCAGACCGTGCTCATTTGCTATGTGACTGTGAGATTCAGTATCCTAACCCTCATTTACATGTGATTGCCTACTAATGCTTAGTTACATGTCTTAGACTCAGCTTCCCCCCTTAGCAACCACTACACGGTGGCCATGTTGGTTTTGGTCTGCTGGTCCCTGCATTGTCATTCCATGTATTGCATGAAACCCACATTTGTGGGTTTATAACCTTCTTTTATGTTTTATACAGCGCAGCCCGTTTGCTGGGCTGCGCTTGGTTTAAACATCGGCGATCGCCGAAAAAAAAAACATATTTTTAAATTTTTGCATCGGGTTATCTTGCCAATGGCCACATATGTGGCCATTGGCATGCTGCCTGAATCATATGCAACCTTTTTTTGGAGCTGACATCTCTCCGTTGTGGATTTTGCAGGAATGTACTCAGTTGTCAACTGAGTACATTTCTGCAGCTAAAACGTCTCGTACACGGACTGGTTTCTGCTTCGTGGATCGCTAATATACCTCATTTGCATACCTTTCAGATGCAAGGGAGGTATTTAGCATGTCCACGCCCAGTCCGTGTAAGAGACGTTTTAGCTGGTCTCTTACACGGAGTTTAGGGCTGTTCCTGGATCGCGAGGCTTGCATGGAGTGTTGCACGTCTCTTACACTCCGTGCAAGCCTTCGTGAATCCTGCCCAATGTCAATGATACCAATGGTCAGAGCATTCACACAATAACTGGCCAGACCCTTAAAATCTCACAAAGCCAGTGACCTTTGGGGGAAAGGTGTTGAATGAGAATGACTACTTACAACAATGAAGAGTAATAGACGCATTTAACTGCAGAAAATTAGTAGTATTACGAATCTGTCAACACGTTCCAAGTTAATAGTACTAATATGGTAGAAGTGTCCGTGATTGCCCCTGAGTTGTCATAACCTTGTCCCTGTCACTGTAGACACGTGTCCTCGAGTATCAGAGAGGTCTGTACACAGAAGTACACCAACCAACTGTCCCATCTGTTGACAGGACTATTGCATACCTGTAGTGAATTCATAACAGATGTCCAGAATAATATTCATTGTATGTATAAATGAATGAAATAGTCAAATGGGAAGGGACACCCCCCCCCAACATGCATTATGTAGTGGAACCACTCCCAGCCCTAAATTATGTAGAGCCAACCCAATAATGTGGTCAGAGGTGCCCAAACACCTGCGTCTGTAAACACATGTAGAATGTTAAACTCTGCACTAACTCTGTCCATGTGCTATGTCTGATCTTTGAACAGCGCCAGGGCAGTGCTAGTCACCAGTCAGCCGAGCCTAAACCCGGAACAGCACTTAACAACCCTGACAATCAAACACGCATATGTGTGAGGACTATAAGCGTAGGAGTTAAGAATATCCTTGGAGTGAGTAGACTTGCAGCATGGGTCCAGAGCAGTAGGAAACAGGGAATGTCCTAATTGTAGTACTGCGGTTTTACCAGCAGGAGAATGGATGCCTGCTGTGTATGGGAAGCCGTGAGGCGTATGTCAGAGTAGCTATGAACCATGGGTATACATATACATGAGCCAGAGCACCAATAGTGTAGTGGTTACAGCATCCGCCCAACGTAAAGGCATTCCTGATCCAAGTACGACTATAGCACATATTAATTGTGTAACGAATGCCTCTGTGCTGTAAAGCCAACATTTATACATGTAAAGGTGACTGCATTCGCATGGCTCCATTAACCAGATTCCATCAAAGTGGTACTGTCATAAGGAATAAGGCACATGTAATCCTAAAGACGTACTTGTAAACATATGTAACTCAGAATAAGTAGATGCAAGTGGGCCTGCGTGGGTGTACGCAGCTATTAGCATAGCAAATGTATGTTGTCTTCTACAGCTGTGACTTTCATAAATATATATATATATATATATATATATATATATATATATATATATATATAGTTAGATAGATGTGTGTATAGATAAATATCCACAGACATAGCAGAAATATGCAATTATATATCTACATATTTATCAATATATACACATATATAAATATATATATATATGCACACACACACATATATAAATATATATATATATATATATATATCTCTCTATATATATATCTATATATATATATATATATATATATATAAATATATATATATATATATATATATATATATATATATATGTAGGAATGCTGACAGGCGAAAGCAAACCTAAGGGTTGTGAAGGGAATACAGAGCAAGTTAGGAATTATGAAGTGCTCGCAGCATATGTCGCATAAAGCTGCACAAGTTTGAGCAGAGCACCGCTCTCCACACCAGAGGCAGGGCTATACCAGTGGCCATAACACTGTTGAAATGCTATGTCAACATTGTAAACAGATGGAATGTAGGACATGTTGCGGCCACCTACACTTGTAACCTGCAAATCGTTCGTACTCCATAACACCAGGAAAGGCACGTATGTGCAAATATGAATGGATGGTGAACCTGTGAATACACGAGGTGGTACAAAATGTGTGTAGGGCCCCAACTCTCATGAGAGGGCAATGTGTAAAGGTGTGTCATGGCTGCGATATCAGGTGTATAATGGCTGTTATGCAAGGAAACTCAACATGGGTGTGCAGGAGAAACTATGGATATGCGAGTATGGACACAGGAGTGATAGGGTATGTTGCACCGGGTACAATGGAGCGGCCCGTGGAGGTCAGCTAGTACGTAGGTGGGATTCCCAGACAGAGTGTCATTTGTGTGGAGACATGCGTGAATGGGCGTATCGTTGTCGGACGTTGTGCATCAGGTCTGGCAGCCCGGCACGTAAAACCTATATGCCACCCATGAACGGAACGGAGTTCTGCTGTGACAACCCCAAACCGGGAAAAGCAGAAAGACACAACTACATGAAGACAACAATTTGTCGACGTACAGTAGAGGGCACTGTTGTCTGTGTTTCTTTCCTATGCACCAACTCAATTCAGTATTTACATCAACACAACAAACAGTTTTTAATCAAACAGCTTCATTTAATTATGGTGGTTTTAGAAACCAAATCAACTACAACATGTTTTAATTAAAATTTTTTAAAAAAAAAGTTTTTAAATATTAGAATTATTTTAAAAGAGAGTTTTTATACATTCTTCTTGTCATTTTTAACCATTAAGGATTTCATTATAATGAGCTCTTTAGGTTGTCATTATTACTATTGGCTTAAATTAGGATGCTTTGTTTTTCATTGTTTTTTATATTTGAATTTTATTATATAATGCTTAATCACTTAATTAGTTTTGTCTGATGAAGTCGAGGTTATACAGAAACGCATGTATTGGATTTTAAAAGCGTTTACTGACTTTGTGATCAAGTTTTGGATTTAATTTGTTTCCTGATTAAAGTGCGGTTTGTGTGCGCTGCTTCCAGCTTCTTTTGTTTGCGTACAGTCACAGTAACACAAACACACATCCTATCAACAGTAATAATATGAATGTGTACAGAAACAAACAGGAAAAATAGGCTGCGCACACGAGGAATATGTCGAATGACACTATCACAACCCAGTTAGCAGCGGCACCCCAGACATGAAAAATGAGCGACATCTGTCCGCTGCATAATGTGCAATATACTGAGCACAAGTTCACCGGAGTGAAGTGTCGGTGTCAGAATGACTAAGGCAATAGTATGCTGTTGAAGCAGGGATAAAACCAATATGCATGTGTAAGTGTCCATGCCCGGGAAATGTATAGGTTAACAGACACACAGATGTATATATAGATAAAAACGTATATATACACATAGCTATATTAATTTACATACACATATATATCCATACGGATATATATATATATATATATATATATATATATATATATATATATATATATATATATATATATATATATATATATATATATATATACACACACACACACACACACACACAAGGATATACTACGGATATATATAGATAGATATACATACACAAACAACCAAACAACAGGTAGTGATATATACACATACACACAAAACAAACTATATGTCAGTGTAGATATACACATTCACATAAATAGGTTACTTCACAGCAATTAGGGATAACATATTTACAGCCCGGGCATTTGTGACTGGGAGGTCCAATAAAGAAACATTGTACCCCCCACATCGCCCAGTTAGGCCGCACAGAAATACAGACAGGCAATACAGAGCAATACACTGCTGCTGTCCAAAACACCGGTAGGAAAGGACCAGTGGGAGAGTTCTGCCAGGTCTACACTTTAAACATGGATAACGGTGTCCCTTGCGGGACCCCAAAAATTCAGGGTATGAAAGAATCTGCTGACATTATTACGAGCAGGATGTAGGTGTACGTGGAACAGTAGGTTGTGCAAGTGTGATAATACATGGGTTGACAAAACGTACAACATGTGTCCCGAGATGGGGAGAGTGGGCAATGTGTAGGGGTGTGCTCATACCCCAGCTGCGCTCGCAGTAAGTATTTGTCATGACTGCTGAAGAGGGGTGCCAGGTAGGTGGACCATGGGTATGCATTAATGGGCTTAAGTGTGCAGGTGCTGGTTGGCAGAGATGTAGTAGGCCCGCCCAGTGGAAGTCATTAATATTCCTATGTGGGCATAGCATATGCCTACACCTCCCAAACCTGAAGAGCACATCTACTGGATAGTTTGTAAACCATCGGGGAATACATAGAGACCTACACAGTGCCGTGTACCCGATTAGCATGGACGTCCATAGTTATGTATCAGAATGTAACAAAGTCCAACTAAACACTGCCAGAACTACTGTGGGGAAA